>NC_141990.1:35717004-35906631 GCF_049901715.1 Pseudonaja textilis | reverse complement strand
CGCCGTTGAGAGCTCGGTCAGTAAGTAATTGCGGAAGTGAAAGTGGAGGCGTGTAACGCTCAGTTAAAAAAGCTACGTGAGAAGTAGGGCACTGAGAACCTCAGCCGCCCAGCATTAGAGCACAGAAATTCAGCCGCTGCTGTTCGGATTCTGTTGTTAGCGAAAACTTCGGCTCTGCGCTCACAGCCGCCAGGACTGATTGGCGCGCAATTTGAATAGCTGTCAGCACGGCGCTCCACAGCTATAGCCGCCTGCGCCCTTGTACAGGCGCAAAATTCAAACTGAAACCAGTTATGGCGCTACAGCCACTTAGCCACATAAATGCGTGTAACCGAGAGAGATCCTCTAAGAGCTGAAGCAGCACTGCGAGCTGCAGTTGCCACACCTATCAGGGCCTTGTATTCCCAGTGAGATTGGTCAGATGATCTACCAACAGGCTGAACACCCAATATCAGAATTCAAATCAAGGCGATTTCCACCATTTAAACCAGATAAAGACAGTGGAACTCTTACAGAAACCGCTTCAATCACTACCTTGATGCCATCGGTCTGGCCGACGCTACAGAAACAGGGAAGAAATCGTACTTCCTGGAGTTACTGCGAGGCCACAGTATTCGATACCGCCACAGCGCTACTCGCCCCAAAGAGAATTAAAAGAACGTCCTTGGTCCGAGCTGTTTGGAGACACTCTCCAACCATTATTCCCCAAAGCCATCGCCCTAGAGAGAGGCATTTTGCCTTTAGTAGAGGAAACAAACAGATAGGGAATCTATCAATCAGTATATAGCCGCTTCCTGAGAACCGCAGCTCTCCACTCACCCGAATTTAAAAAATTACCTAGGACGACATGCTCCTGGATCAGCTCGTCTGTGGAGTCAGAGATGTAAGGTTACGAAAGGCGGTTGCTGGCCAGAAAAGATCTCAACCTCACCCAGCGATCAAGGAAGCCTTGGCGCAGAACTAGCGACCCAGTCGGCTGCTGAAATACGAGGAGCGCAGCCAAGCCCAATCCGGTCACTGTTCATTCGAGGAAGCAGTGAGCGAAGAAGACCCCCCGAACATTTAGAAGTGCATCGCCTCAAACCCTTCAAGCTGCCACAGGTAGGAGCTAGGCCTAAAAGCGGCAAGCGTGCTAAACACATCCTGTTGTGCCTCTCCTGCGGGGTCCCATGCCAGAATGACTTGCAGGTTCAGGAGCGCCACCTGCAACAATTACAACAAGAAAGGCCACATCGCCAGGGCCTGCCAGGCAAGCGCACGTGGCTCCACAAAAGTCATCGTCCCCTTACTCCCCTCCGGGGCCACCCAGGCAAGTAGAAAATTGTTATACGTGCTACCAAGCTAACCACACCTTTTTGACACCTAATAAAATTTACCCTCTCTATTCATTTAGAGTGGTAAACCCTGTCTTGTGGAGTCGATACCGGGTCAGCGCTCTCGATCATCTCATGGAGCACACTTAAGAAAATACGACCCAGCCTGTCCAGGAAGCAACTCCAGAAGAGTGGAGTCTCCACCTTGAGGGATTATCAAGGGAAGAATATTCCAGTACTCGGAACAGGCAAGTTCCTCGTTAGATTCAAATCCTTTAAAGGCCATCTGCCTTTAGTGGTGGTAGATAGTGCCCTCCCTAGCCTTTTTGGGGTTGGATTGGTTCCCCCTATCTCGGCCTTAAGCGCGGAGTACATGCTGTCTCACCTTCCGATATCGACTCACTATTTTCAGACTATGAATTGGGTTGTTATAGCGATTCGCCCATTTCCTCTTTTCGGTTAAATTGGACCCCCAAGCAGTTCCCGTCCGTTTAAAACGCAGCGAGAGTACCATTTGCTCTGCGCTAAGCTGGATGCAGAACTGGACAAATTGCTCAAACAAGGGGTGATCAGAGCCTTACGGTTTTGCTAAATAGGGAGACTCAATTGTCACACCCCTTAAAAGATGGTAGTATAAGAATGTGTTCTGACTATAAGACCACAATTAACCGCTATCTACAGACTAGCGCATACCCAGTCAATGTAATCCAACACTTGCTACACACATTTGAGCTGGGAACCATATTCGCAAATTGGATATGTCACAGGCTTATCATGCAATTTCCTGTGGATAACCAAACGGCCGAATTACAAACTATTGTCACCCACAGAGGGGCATTTCGATGCAAAGGCGCCTCCAATTTGGCGTTAAGTCGCCCCAAGAATCTTCCAGTCATTAATGGAACGGATGCACTGCAAGGCCTCTCTGGCGAAGTTCCGTGCTTTGATGACATTTTGATTTCAGCCAGGGACAGGCCCCAATCTTTTTCTCAGAGTCAGAGCGGTATTGGATAGGTTCAGGCAGCATGGCCTCAAACTAAAAAGGGAGAAGTGTGCCACTTCGCCACTAGGCAGGTGGACTTTCTTGGGTGTATCAAGCGATGCCTCTGGCATCCACCCGGTGGAGTCTAAAGTCAAAGCCATTCACTTAGGCACCCACTCATATCTCCAAGTCAGAATTACATAAGCTTTCCTGGGTTTGCTAAACTTATGCGTCGTTCCTACCCCACAAAGCGTCAGTGGCTGAACCGTTGCATAGACTTCCCTAGACACAAAAACACTCCATGGCATTGGGACCCAAAGAGGATTACGCCTTTAAGGCAGTCAAATCGCTTGACTCTTCGGACACTGTCTAATACAATTTGACCAGCACCTTCCTCTAGTCTTAGCTGCAGATGCCTCATCTTTTCGGGATTGGGGCTGTCTTAAAGCCACAGACTTCCCTTGACGTCTCCGGCGCCAATCGTATTCTTTTCTAGAACCTTGTCAACAACCGAGTGGTGTAATTATAGCCAAATTGACAAAGAGGCCCTAGCCGCCGTTACTTAACAGTCAAAAATTCCATGAATTTCTCTTTGGTCACAACTTCAACTTGTCACAGATCTGCAAACCACTGTTGGGGCTCCTCTCAGGAGAAAAACAAACCGTGAAGTACATGTCCCCAAGGACTTGACTAGGTGGGACCCTATTCCTGGCTGACTTACTCGGTACAAACTGGTTAACGCCCAGGAAAAACCCCAGCCTCGCCAATGCGCTTCAACCGCCCTGCAGCCAGCTGCCCGGCCCCGGTTGCCATTTTCGATGCCAGTGAGTTCGAATACATCCCGGTCACCACTGGTCGACATGCCTCCATTTCAAAAAAAAAAAAAGATAAACTTATCGCCCAAGTTCTGGACTGGGCACGGAGGGGGTGGCCGGGCAGTAATCTCAACTGAAACTCACCGTTTTTAAAACCTCGCCAGCAAGAACTTTCCAGTTTACAGGGCTGTCTGTTGGTGGGGGGACCAGAGTTGTCATTCCAAAACCGCTGCGCACACCCGTCCTGAAGGCGCGCACTAGGGCACCAGCATCGGGCCTCGGATGAAAGCGCTGGCTCGGGAGTTACGCCCGTGGCCGGGCATGGATGACGCAGGATTACGTAAATGGTAAGCTCCTGCTGCCCCTGTCAAGAATCCAGGCCAGCACCACCATCACCACCCAACCAAATGGGAAAAAGCAACCCATCGGTCACACTGCACATTGACTTGGCCGGCCTTCCACGGGCAAGGGGCACCTTCCTGGTGGTCATGGATTCATTCTCCAAATGGATCGCGTGGCTCTCCTACCCACAACCACCACCCGAGCAATTGCCCAGGCTCTGACCCGCTTATTTGTTACACACGGTCTGCCTGACACCATAGTCTCGTGAGACAATGGCCCCACCCCAGGCCCACAGAATTCCCAGCAGGTATGCCACCAACCCAGCATCTCGGCATATCCTAACGGCCCTTTTCATCCCGCTAACAATGGGTTGGCGGAGAGAGCCGCAGGGTCAGCAAAGAGGCATTGGCAAGATTCACCAAGACACTGGCACCCAGACTCTCTCGTTTTCTTTAAGCCAACACTCGACCCCCATGTACTGGGTCACAAACAAGTCCCCAGCCAGAATTACTGATGGGCAGATGTCTAAGGACAGTGCGATAGATCACATCCCTACCATTGCCCAGACACACCAATTATTCAACACTAGGGTCAGGAGTTTTGTATTACAGGACCAAGTTTTTTGCCAGAACTATGCAGGCGATCCCCTGTGGGTCACCCAGATCGCGGGCCATCACCGGTCCAAGGTCATACCGCATCCAGTTGGGGGACGAAGCGATCTGGCGGAGGCATCTGGACTAGATAAGAAGTCGCCAGGGCGAACATGCCAACGCCTGACCCAGGGACTCCATGTCCTCGACTGTCCTCGGACGACACACCACCGGTTGACAATGACAATTTAACAACTAACCCGAGGACTGCCACACTCCCATGACCCAGACCGGACCCCAGATTCCACCCTGTTGTCCGGCAAGGCCAGTTCCTGACTCCCAGAACTCTATGCCACTTTGTGCACGCTGTGGAATTGCGCTCAATGGGCGCCACACAAACCACCCGCTTACTTAAAGGACTATTCGTGGCACTGGGACTAGGGGAAGGGGTGTTATGTCCTCGGGACTGACACAAGTTCCTTATCAGGTCCGTTCATCCTGCGGGGGCGTTTGCAGCCCCCATTGGCTGGCTCCCTTCGACAGCCGGCTATAAAAGCCGGCTGCTAGGTCGAGCCAGCCGCTGTTCGCTGGAAGGTCCGCTTGTTAGCATGCAGACGCGACAGCCCCCTTTATTCCCTGAATAAAGCGTGTTATTGATATGCTCTGGTGTGGCCTCCCCTTTTTCTCGAACCATAACATTGGCGACGAGGATGGGATCTGGCCAGCCAGCAGCAAATATCAAAAGAGCTGAAAACACACACCGAAACGCTGAACCGTAGCCGCGCCGTTGAGAGCTCGGTCAGTCGTAATTGCGGAAGTGAAAGTGGAGCGTGTAGCCGCTCAGTTAAAAAAGCTACGTGAGAAGTAGGGCACTGAGAACCTCAGCCGCCCAGCATTAGAGCACAGAATTCAACCGCTGCTGTTCGGATTCTGTTGTTAGCGAAACTTCGGCGCTGCGCTCACAGCCGCCAGAACACATTAGGCGCGCAATTTGAATAGCTGTCAGCACGACGCTACAGCTATAGCCGCCTACGCCCTTGTAAGGGCGCAAAATTCAAACTGAAGTCAGTTATGGCGCTACAGCCATAGCCACATAGAGCGTGTAACCCAGAGAGATCCTCTAAGAGCTGAAGCAGCACTGCGAGCTGCAGTTGCCACACCTATCAGGGCCTTGTATTCCCAGTGAGATTGGTCAGTCTACCAACAGGCTGAACACCCAATATGAATTCAAATCCGGCGTTTCCACCATTTAAACCAGATGAAGACAAGTGGAACTCTTACAGAAACCGCTTCAATCACTACCTTGATGCCATCGGTCTGGCCGACGCTACAGAGAACAGGAAGAAATCGTACTTCCTGAGTTACTGCGGGGCCACAGTATTCGATACCGCCACAGCGCTACTCGCCCCAAGAGAATTAAAGAACGTCCCTTGGTCCGAGCTGTTGGAGACACTCTCCAACCATTATTCCCCAAAGCCATCGCAGATAGAGAGACGTTTTGCCTTTCGTATGAGGAAACAAACAGATAGGGAATCTATCAATCAGTATATGGCCGCCCTGAGAACCGCAGCTCTCCACTGCGAATTTAAAAATTACCTAGACGACATGCTCCTGGATCAACTCGTCTGTGGAGTCAGAGATGTAAGGTTACAGAGGCGGTTGCTGGCCAGAAAAGATCTCAACCTCACCCAGGCGATCAAGGAAGCCTTGGCCGCAGAACTAGCGACCCAGTCGGCTGCTGAAATACAAGGAAGCGCAGCCAAACCCAGTCCGGTCACTGTTCATTCCGAGGAAGCAGTGAGCGAAGAAGACCCCACCGAACATTTAGAAGTGCATCGCCTCAAACCCTTCAAGCTGCCACAGGTAGGAGCTAGGCCTAAAAACGGCAACGTGCCTAAACACATCCTGTTGTGCCTCTCCTGCGGGGGGTCCCATGCCAGAATGACTTGCAGGTTCAGGAACGCCACCTGCAACAATTGCGACAAGAAAGGCCACATCGCCAGGGCCTGCCAGGCAACGCACGTGGCTCCACAAAAGTCATCGTCCCCTTACTCCCCTCCGGGGCCACCCAGGCAAGTAGAAAATTGTTATACGTGCTACCAAGCTAACCACACCTTTTTGACACCTAATAAAATTACCCTCTCTATTCATTTAGAAGGTAAACCCTGTCTTATGGAAGTCGATACCGGGTCAGCGCTCTCGATCATCTCATGGAGCACACTTAAGAAAATACGACCCAGCCTGTCCAGGAAGCAACTCCAGAAGAGTCGTCTCACCTTGAGGGATTATCAAGGGAAGAATATTCCAGTACTCGGAACAGGCAAGTTCCTCGTTAGATTCAAATCCTTTAAAGGCCATCTGCCTTTAGTGGTGGTAGATAGTGCCCTCCCTAGCCTTTTGGGGTTGGATTGGTTCCCCTATCTCGGCCTTAGCTTAACGGGAGTACATGCTGTCTCACCTTCCGATATCGACTCACTATTTTCAGACTATGAATTGGGTTGTTATAACGGTACGCCCATTTCCTTTTCGGTGGACCCCCAAGCAGTTCCCGTCCGTTTAAAACCGCGCAGAGTACCATTTGCTCTGCGCGCTAAGCTGGATGCAGAACTGGACAAATTGCTCAAACAAGGGGTGATCGAGCCCACGGATTTTGCTAAATGGGAGACTCCAATTGTCACACCCCTTAAAAAAGATGGTAGTATAAGAATGTGTTCTGACTATAAGACCACAATTAACCGCTATCTACAGACTAGCGCATACCCAGTCCCAGTAATCCAACACTTACTACACACATTTGAGCTGGGAACCATATTCGCCAAATTGGATATGTCACAGGCTTATCAGCAATTTCCTGTGGATAACCAAACGGCCGAATTACAAACTATTGTCACCCACAGAGGGGCATTTCGATGCAAGCGCCTCCAATTTGGCGTTAGCGTCGCCCCAGGAATCTTCCAGTCATTAATGGAACGGATACTGCAAGGCCTCCCTGGCGTAGTTCCGTACTTTGATGACATTTTGATTTCAGCCAGGGACAGGCCCCAACTTTTTCTCAGAGTCAGAGCGGTATTGGATAGGTTCAGGCAGCATGGCCTCAAACTAAAAAGGGAGAAGTGTGCCATCGCCACTAGGCAGGTGGACTTTCTTGGGTATAAAATAGATGCCTCTGGCATCCACCCGGTGGAGTCTAAAGTCAAAGCCATTCACGAGGCACCCACTCCGTCTTCCAAGTCAGAATTACAAGCTTTCCTGGGTTTGCTAAACTTCTATGCGTCGTGTTCCTACCCCACAAAGCGTCAGTAGCTGAACCGTTGCATAGACTTCTAGACAAAAACACTCCATGGCATTGGGGACCCAAAGAGGATTACGCCTTTAAGGCAGTCAAATCGCTACTCACTTCGGACACTGTCCTAATACAATTTGACCAGCACCTTCCTCTAGTCTTAGCTGCAGATGCCTCATCTTTCGGGATTGGGGCTGTCTTAAGCCACAGACTTCCCAACGGCTCCGAAGCGCCAATCGCATTCTTTTCTAGAACCTTGTCAACAACCGAGCGTAATTATAGCCAAATTGACAAAGAGGCCCTAGCCGCCGTTGCTGCGGTCAAAAAATTCCATGAATTTCTCTTTGGTCACAACTTCGAACTTGTCACAGATCACAAACCACTGTTGGGGCTCCTCTCAGGAGAAAAACAAACACCGCAAGTCTTGTCCCCCAGGATGACTAGGTGGACCCTATTCCTGGCGGCTTACTCGTACAAACTGGTTCACCGCCCAGGAAAAAACCTCAGCCACGCCAACGCCCTCAGCCGCTGCCCGTTGCCAGCACCCGTGGAGGACCCGGCCCCGGTCCATGCCATTTTCGATGCCAGTGAGTTCGACATCCCAGTCACCACTGGCGACATCGCCCTCCATTCCAAAAAAGATAAACTTATCGCCCAAGTTCTGGACTGGGTACGGAGGGGGTGGCCGGGCAGTAATCTCTCAACTGAATTCTCACCGTTTAAAACCCGCCAGCAAGAACTTTCCAGTTTACAGGGCTGTCTGTTATGGGGGACCAGAGTTGTCATTCCAAAACCGCTGCGCACACCCGTCCTGAAGGCGTTACACGAGGGGCACCCTGGCATCGTCCGGATGAAAGCGTTGGCTCGGAGTTACGTCTGGTGGCCGGGCATGGATGACGAGATCACGAAATGGGTAAGCTCCTGCTGCCCCTGTCAAGAATCCAGGCCAGCACCACCGATCACCACCCCAACCAAATGGGAAAGTGCCAACGCACCGTGGTCACAATTGCACATTGACTTGGCCGGGCCCTTCCACGGCAAGACCTTCCTGGTGGTCATGGATTCATTCTCCAAATGGATCGATGTGGCTCTCCTACCCACAACCACCACCCGAGCAATTGCCCAGGCTCTGACCCGCTTATTTGTTACACACGGTCTGCCTGACACCATAGTCTCAGACAATGGCCCCCAATTTACGTCCACAGAATTCAGCAGGTATGCCACCAACCTGGGCATCCGGCATATCCTAACGGCCCCTTTTCATCCCGCTAACAATGGGTTGGCGGAGAGAGCCGTTAGGTCAGCAAAAGAGGCATTGGCAAGATTCACTCAAGACGACTGGCACTCCAGACTCTCTCGTTTTCTTTTAAGCCAACACTCGACCCCATGTACTGTCACAAACAAGTCCCCAGCCAAATTACTGATGGGCAGATGTCTAAGGACAGTGCTAGATAGACTGCATCCCCACTATTGCCCAGACACACCAATTAGTTCTAACACTAGGGTCAGGAGTTTTGTATTACAGGACCAAGTTTTTGTCAGGAACTATGCAGGCGATCCCCTGTGGGTACCTGGGGAGATCGTGGCCATCACCGGTCCAAGGTCATACCGCATCCAGTTGGGGGACGGGCGTATCTGGCGGAGGCATCTGGACCAGATAAGAAGTCGCCAGGGCGAACATGCCAACGCTGACCCAGGGACTCCAGTGACTCTCCAATCGCCGCACCCGAATCCTAGCTGGGACCTCCAGAGTGACCAGTCTCCACCAGCCGAGTCGAGGGAACGGACGGTAGACCGGGACCGTCCTACAGAGTCATCAGCCGTACCACCTGACGACACCACCGGGTTGTGTGACAATGACAATTTAACAATCCAACCCGAGGACTGCGACCACTCCCAGACTCCAGACCGGACCCCAGATCGACCCTGTTGTCCGGCAAGGCCAGTTCCTGACTCCCAGAACTCTATGCCACTTTGTGCATCGCCAGAATTGCGCCGGTCGGGCGCCACACAAACCACCCGCTTACTTAAAGGACTATTCGTGTTCGTATCTAGGGGAAGGGGTGTTATGTCCTCGGACTGACACAAGTTCCCTATCAGGTCCGTTCATCCTGCAGGGGCGTTTGAGCCCCATTGGCTGGCTCCTTCGACAGCCGGCTATAAAAGCCGGCTGCTAGGTCGAGCCAGCCGCTGTTCGCTGGAAGGTCCGCTTGTTAGCATGCAGACGCGACAGCCCCTTTATTCCCTGAATAAAGCGTGTTATTGATATGCTCTGGTGTGGCCTCCCCTTTTTCTCGAACCATAACACTATCTATCTATCTATCTATCTATCTATCTATCTATCTATCTATCTATCTCTATCTATCTATCTATCTATCTATCTATCTATCTATCTATCTATCTCATCTATGTATCATCTATCTATCTATCTATCCTTCATACTGGAAGGTTTTTTAATGCTTGAATTACTAAGGATAGGGACTGTAGAATTACATTAAATTACATTTTAAAAAACCCAAATATAGATTATTTAACCAATGAAAAATATCTTCCTTCAAGAAGAAAACGAGATTACCAATTTATGATATAATGAGATATAGTTAAAATAATTTTGGTTTCCAGCCTAGGTACAATCTTTATCACTATGAAAGATTATTGTATTTTTTTTACAAGTTTCTAATCTCATTATACCTTTTACCATCTAAATGATTTATCAGCAAATGAATGCCAAATGCTGTAGGCTGTGTGAAATATAGGACAGTGCCATCATTGGAATTTCTTCATGCTCCAGATTCTCATTAGGTAGTGACTATTTCCTGCTTCCTATACAGTTCAGCACTAAGGCTATAAATAGGAAGCTCAGCCAACCAAATCCTACAAATATAGGGAAAGGTCAGAGTAAATTGATGCATGCCTAAAATTTATGGAACAGCCTTTGCAATTATTACATCCGTGAAGCTTGGTTGATGTGAGCAACACTTGATGGAATAGAAAGTGTTGCAAAATAATAACAATAATAGTAAATGCTCACTTTATTCTCTTCAATGGTCCAAAGAAGTGGAAAAATTTAAAGCTTTAACATTTGTTATCCTTGCTACACTAAAGCATGTGTATCCACAGTAAGCTATTTTCTGAAAAACACAATGGCCCTTTGCACTTTGCACTATACATAACATTATTAAACAATTTAAAGAGATCAAACACTTGTATACTTCAGAAACAATTTGTCTATCAGAACTAAAGTTAATAGCATACAATCTGATTTATCTAGAGATATAGTATTTAACAATGTCCTTGACAAGGAAGATTAAGCAATGTAATCCTATGCAATGTCACACTCTATTTAGTAGGATTGCACAGAATTCTTAATATGGAATTCTATCTGTCATGCTCCAGAAAACCCAGACTTGCAGTGGGGCAGTTGGTTTGCATAGAAGACAAAATCTACTAAGTGACTTATAGTGAGAGGATATATCAGAAAGAAGTTGGAGTGGAAGAACATTGGTGGACAGGGGATTGCCTTGTCATTGTATAGCCCCAGAAAGTTATTTAAGTAGAATAGAGTAATGGATGGCTAAATGGCATATATTTCTACATTTGGATGTGGGGTCTGACAGTGTGAGTGGTGCTTCATATTGTAGGTAACCTTTTGTTTGATGAGAAGTGGGAACAATTAATATGGCTAAACATATTGACAGGAGTTTGGAATCCATTGGTGTGAGCTTGCCACTGAAAAAGTGAAACATGCTAATAATACAATTGAGTGTAGAATATGGGTTTAGCTTAGCTATAGATGTTCATTATATTTGAACTAAAAGCTAGATTCAGTAATGAAAACCTGAGGATAGGAAAGCCTCACTTCTATCTAAATTTCCTCTGTAAGAGAGATGTAAGAGGAAGACAGAATCACCGTTTGTGTCTTAATACAGGCAAACATTTAGCATATGAAGATCCCTTCTTGCTATTTACACTAGTGGTCAAAAGTGCTCTTAGTTAGAAAGAGACAAGATGATCTCCAACTCTGGAACAGCCAGAGTCAGGAGGTACTTTCAATTCAAGTGTAGAGTCAGGTAAACTATTTAATCATATGGTTAGAATCAACTACACAGAGCACTTTGTGGTCTTTTCTTGGATTCTTGGATTTTACACAACACTTCTTACTATGTACTCTGAAACTTCAATTCATAATTGTGAATTTCCTTTCAATAAAAAGAAAAGAATAAACAAACATGAAAGGTAGTTTTATATTTTGCCAATTTGTACAAAAACCTTCTGACTACCCTCTTCCTTGCATTGCATCCTATTTAGTCACAAGAATGGCATCAACTATGCAGAGCATGCTGTGGTTTCAGTCACTTTATTTTATGAATCACTTCTTATTATGCCCTTTGAAGCTTCAACTCATAATTATGGAATTTTTTTCAGTGAAAAAAAGAAAATAAAAGAAGACTAACATGTTGGACTTTATATTTTGCCAATTTATACAAAACACCTCTGACTACTTTCTTTCCTACATTGCAATCTTTGTCAATATATTTTTTCTCCCAGGTTTTTTAATCTATTTCAGTCAACCTAGAAAATGTTGGGAAGCATAGAACATTGAAATAACTCTGATGTTTATTAATTTTACTAGTCTGAATGAAAAACATCTATCTGATTCCATCAAATATTGAAATGTATGTGATATTTGAATCCTTCATTTTCTCACCTTCCTTCCTGCCTCTCCCCACTGACATTAACAGAAATTCTTCATTGTTAATCTGGAATCACATAAAGCGGTCTAATTAATGCTTCTAGTGATGTTGCCAGCAGAAATTGGGAATGTGATATGGGATCCATTTCTGTACACATTCTCTGGTTTGGGCTTCTAAGAGTCTGACTTGTGTTGAAAGCAAGAGTGCCTTTTGGTTTGGAATTATCTTCATTGACTTTAGATAGAAGTACTGTATGTAGATTGCCTATTTCTATACCAGTGATGATGAATCTGTAATATGTACATCAGAACTGACATGCCATGACATGGTTGGGTGACTCAGTAACAACTATTTCTGAAAGCAAATCCGGGGTGGGATTCTACAGGTTCGCACCTATTAGCTAGAACCGGTTGTTAACATTCTAAGTGGTTTGGAGAACTGGTTGTTAGAAGAAATTACTGGCTTAATCCTGTAAGGAAGGCAGGAAGGAAACATTCTGGTGTTGTTGCTTACAGAAACTGCCTCTCCATTAACCCTTATTACATACTTGGCAGGACTAGACTTCCTGTCTCAGGAACATCTCTGGAGTTTTTTTCCCTCCTTTGCTGGTACTTTGCTTGTATGGATGACCATTCAACGTTACAATGGCACTGAAAAAAGTGACTTATGACCATTTTTCACACTTACGACTGTTGTAGCATCCCCACAGTCATGAGAGGCCAGGCGAGGAGATGTGTGCCTCGATGTGGGTGATATTGAGTTGGCCACACCCAGCCAATAACATGACCACCAAGCCATGCCCACCACCTAAGCCACGCCCACAGAACCTGTTGTTAAAAAATTTGAATCCCACCCCTGAGAATATCCCATTTTCACACAAATTTGGGAAGCCGCCCTGGAATAGGGTATTCTCTTACACAGCCTCTTATGTGAGATGCCATTCTTTTATACAGCCTCTGAAAATCATGTGAAAATTGGGTATGCTTTCATATAGTTCTTGGAGACTTACAGTGGCCATGAAAGAGCAAAAGAGTGCTCTCTGATGCTTCTTCAAAAACATCAACAGTAAAAGAACACCACTTGAAGATAAGTGGCTTACGGAAGATCCTGGGGACCGCTGGGGCAATATCACCATACCCTAAGGTTTGCACACCTTGGAGATTGGTAAGAAGTAGCCTTTTTGAGTGGCAATATTGGTGCTAGGGCTGAAGTCAAGGTTGGGCCTCTATTTTAGGCCCAGCCATGGAGCTGCTATGAAAGGCCACAGTTCAGGGTCTAAATGGGGCGATAGCAAGTGATAGAGAACAAAAGAAAGAAAGGGTGTTTGAAGGAGAGGGTGTGACATGCCACCCGAGTCAAGTTAAGCATTTTCCAGTTTTTTGATCTGCTGAGCCCATCACTGTTCTATGCACATCTACTTGGACAGATATTTTGCTGCTGTAAGGTTGGATGTTTCCAAAACAGGGTTACCAGATATCTGGTATCTGGACAAGCAAGTAAAGACATAAACAAACCAAAAAGGGGATAGAGAGAGGAAAAGGAGGGCACACTGTTTACTTCCTTGACATCGACAACAAAAATTACAGAAAAAAAAACTCTGCAAAAAAAGTACTTAGGCCTACATATATATGAACTTACTTTTTACTGCATCAGAAAGTCTCAGTTTTCAATCACAATGTTTTTGAACAAATCCTTATTTTCAAAAACATCTGCTAGCAGTAATACAGAATGAACTTTTCAATTTTCACCATAGAAACATATGACAACTGTGGATGACTACAGACAATAGTGATCATAGATTTGAAGGGGCTGGACTGAAGTTGATTGATGGAATCAGGAAATAAATGAAGTAATGTAAATCTAGGCTGTCAAGTCTGTCAACAGATAAGGGAAAGAAAGAAGCAGACAATTTACAAGGTCATAATACAAGAAAGTTTCTGTAAATACTGATATGAAAACAATCTCCCCCCAAAATAGGACGCTCAAAAGCAAGAAAATTTTATGCTGTGCCTGCTGGACAGAGGACAGAGGGGAAAATAAGGAAGACCTAACCTTTGACCATATTCCAGAAAGATAACCTTTTAATTTCTTTGAAGAATTAGTGGTGTGGGGAAGTTCAGTGCAATTTTTATCATCTTATGGAAACATATTTGGAAAAAAACAAAAAACAAAGAGAGATCCAAAAACAGATGGAGGAGCTACCATTGAAATCTATTTTGCTTCATTCTAAACATGGAAAAGGACAACAGAAACCAATATTAACTTAAAATAAAATGTAAAGAGATGAAAGAGGCAACAAGCAGAAGGCTTTGCTTGGCAGGGTGAAAAGCACTTATACCGACAATCTGTCAAGATGGGAAAATTGAAATATAGCTGTAAAACTAATCCAGAATGCATTATCAAATTATAATAATAACAAGGAGAAAATTCAAAAATATATTGAAAATTAAAGGTTTTTTACACACAAAGTATAAGGTTTTTCAAAAATAGTTTTCTGAAGGCAGGTGTCAAAATAACAAAGCAAAGTTTCATTTAATTTATTAACAGTACTTGCATATGTGATAAAAATGAGTTCTTCTATTTCACAATTATATCAAGATGTCCTGGATTTATTTTTATTTTTTGGTGCTTCTCGTTCCTCCTCCCCAAGAAGGGCTTTTTATACGAAGGGCTTCTGGACTCCTCTCCCATCCCATTGCTCACTGCACAAGTGTGAATAGGAGGGGCAGAGTGAAGGATATCATTCATTGTGGACCCCAAAGTGGACTCCACAGTTTACTGAATTAGGTGCTAAGCCACGGTATGCAGCATTAGGAATGAGCCAAATAGGACCACATCACTGATCATATTTATTTCATTATTTTTATTTTATTTACTGTATATCCCATCTTTATGATTTGTAAACAACTCAAGAAGGAAAACACCTAATGCTCCTTTCTACTGCTATTGCAAACATTAATGCTGAAATGTGGCCCACCAATTTTTATCATTCTGAAGTCTGAAAACCCAGGAATGCTATTTTTCTACTTATGGGTGGGAAGAAGGAAGGCCATAATCAGAGATAATGCATTTGCTCCGTATGACTTTATATGCCCAGCCGCTGTTGAACTAGTCTTTCATTCCTGCATAATATTAACCCACAACATCAGGGTAACATATATGTGTTCACCCTTCGACGTGTTTTATGTCATCTTCTGCATTGGGTAAACTGACCAATTTTTGTGGGGAAAGAAGAGGTACAAATCTGACATCCCATGCAAGCTCCAGATGATATTCTGCCTCTAATCTCAAATTGCAATCTAAGAAAAAAAATTATAAAATCTGATTTTAATCATGAAGCAGTCAAGCAAAATTAATTAGAAGGTTTCAATGGCATTTTTAAAGGCTTAAATGAAGACAAGGGTGATTCTTATTACATTATATTGCTCAGTAAAATAATGTCTATCTTTTATATTTGATCACTTCTAAAACAATTATGTCTCTTAGCTCTCCTCTCCTCTCCCCCCCTCCCCTCCCCCCTCCCTGAAAAATAGCTTAGCATATTTAAATTTCACATAAATAAATTTAACATATATAAATAAACAGCTTAGCATATATATAAATTTCTCTCATATCCTAAGTAGTAGATAAAGTGGCCTGTGATCCACCAAATCTTACATTACTTAGTGTTTAAGATATCAGAAGATTCTTATAGCTTTTCTTATACAGAGTTTTTAGAATGAACCCTTAGCAGTGTTTCTCAATGTGGCTAAGGAATTTTGAGAATTAGGGTCTACACATCTTAAAGTTGGTGAGGTTGAGGAACACCGCCTTAATGTTGTTTCCTATTCCTATTCTGATTTTGCTATGTGACATTGGGCCAGGATGCTAAATAACCCCATTATTACACTGAGTGCTTCCATACTGGAGACAAATCTAATCACGCTTGATGAAATAAAGTATCTTTTTCTTCTTCTATAGGTACTGCTTGTGTGACTGGGGTTGTTTTATAATACAATACTTTAGTTAGTGTTTGATTGTTATTTCAACTTATGTTGTTGTTAGCCAGTCAAGATTTGTGTGTTAGATGAGTGTCCATATACATTTTTATGTAAATAAAATTGGAAGCTAAATAAGAATCAGGGTTGGAAAAAGAATGCATGCCCTCACAATCAGGTAACCAAGTAACAGCCAGAAGTACAGGTGAAACTCGAAAAATTAGAATATCGTGCAAAAGTTCATTTATTTCAGTAATGCAACTTAAAAGGTGAACCTAATATATGAGATAGACTCATTACATGCAAAGCAAGATAGTTCAAGCCATGGTGTGTCATAATTGAGATGATTACGGCTTACAGCTCATGAAAACCCCAAATTGAATTTTGTCAAACAGTAACTAAGACCCGAATCAAAACATACTTTGAAACATTTTTCTTGATGGAAAACATAAATTAGTCTCAAAAGAGAAAATTTAAGAAATACATGATCATTAAGGCACCTTGTTTTAAATGGCCTCCAGAGTGTCCACAGGATATAGTAAAATAAAGTCAAGATGGCAGCATGAAAATAGGATCAAAGCTCTGCCTGCAATGAACCTTAAAAATGGCAAAGCTTAGAGTACCTCATTGTGCCCATAATTTCATTTTTTTTTGACATGCCCTCATGGCTAACACTGAAAAGCACAGGGCATTCATATCTCTTATAGATTGCTTCTAGATTGCTTAGCTTTTTAGAGATCCTAATTGTTATGTCCCTGGAACTTAAAGAAGTTCCCACCCAGGTCCGTCCGTGCTGCGGGGGCGGTTGCCCTCCCTCTCATTGGCTGGTTCACCCCAGCAGCCAGCTATAAAAGCAGGCTGCGGGGTCCGACCAGTCACTGATCGCTGCGAGCCAGTTCCAGGCTTGGCAAGCACGTTCAGTCCTTTATTATCCTAATAAAGTATTGTTGCATCCATGCCCTGGTTCAGCCTCTCATTATCCGAACTTAACACTGGCGACGAGGGTGGGATGGCTACCAGAGGCAGAATGCAACCGCTGAATCACTAGCCGCTGATCCACAGCCAGAGAGAACGATCAGCAAGCAACGAGAGCGAACGCTGATCTGCAGCCAGAGAGAGCGGTCAGCAGGCAACGAGAGCGAATGCTGACCCGCAGCCAGAGAGAGCGGTCAGCAGGCAACGAGAGCGAACGCTGATCCGCAGCCAGAGAGAGCGGTCAGCAGACAGTGAGAGTGAGAAGCGTCTGTAGCCGCTAGTTAGCCAGCCGGCTACAGAGAAAGTGTAGCGCTGCGAGCCGCAGCCGCTCGTTCCTTTAGGCGCGAAATTCAAACGGCTGTCATTTGAATTTCCGCCCAGGAGTACAGCGCGGTGCTGTATTGCGAAGTCACTGACGCCCACGCAGGCGCGAATTTCAAAACGCTGCCATCAGCCGTTGCAGCCTAACCTCGTGTTAATCCAGAGAGAGGGAGAGAGTTGTGAAAAAACCTCCCCAGAGCTGAAATCACTTGCCTGCCATAGGCACAAAAAACCTTCCTGCTGCTGCCCCAGAGAGATTTTCTCAACAGATTATCCAACGAGATTCTCATCATGAACTCCAACCCAGCCTTCCCATCGTTCATACCGGATGAGGAGAAGTGGGAGTCATACAAGAATCGCTTTAACCATTACATCGATGCCATTGGGCTGGCTGATGCAGGGGAGCACAGAAAAAAATCATATTTCCTGATCTACTGCGGAGCCGTCGTCTTTGATACTGCCACAGCACTCGTGGCTCCACGTGAGTTAAAAAATGTCCCCTGGACAGAACTGTTAGAAATCCTTACTAACCACTATTCTCCTAGACCCTCACAGATTGCCAGGCGGTTCACCTTCCGTATGAGGAAACAATCAGACAAAGAAACTATCAACCAGTACATGGCTGCCCTCAGAACTGCAGCACTCCATTGTGGGTTTGGGACCTACCTAAACGACATGCTCCTCGATCAGCTAGTCTGTGGGGTCAAGGATCTTCACCTTCAAAGACGCCTACTCACCAGGAAGGACCTCAACCTCGCTCAAGCCGTCGAGGAAGCCCTGGCAGCGGAGCTGGCAGCACACTCAGCCACCGAGATCCAAGGTCCTGTCCCCAAACAAATTGCAGTTTCCGTCCACTCTGAAGAGGTGGTCATCGAGGAGGACCCCAGTGATGCAGCCGACATCCACCGCCTGGCCCACACCAGACAACCGCAGGTAGGAGCCAAGCGAGAAAGCATCAGTCCATCCAAGCACATCACCCTGTGCCTATCCTGTGGTGGATCTCACCTGAGGACCACCTGCAAATTCAAGGGAGCCACCTGCAACAATTGTCACAAAAAGGGGCACATCGCCAGAGTCTGTCAAGCCACTCACAACTCGGCACAAAGGGTCCCTTCCTTTTCACATTCCGGACCCCAAAGGCAAGTATTGAACTGTCGCACCCGCCACCATGATAAGCACGCTTGCCATACCATTAGTAAAATCTCTCTCTCCATTTATTTAGAAGGTAAACCTTGCAGCATGGAGGTTGACACGGGGTCAGCGCTCTCAATTATCTCTTGGAGCACCCTCAAGAAACTACAGCCCAGTATATCCAGAAACCGGCTCCAGAAGTGCCAGCTTAGCCTGAAGGACTACCAGGGGAAGACCATTCCTGTAATTGGCAGAGGCAAGTTTCTTGTTAATTTTAAAACTTTCAAAGGCCACCTACCTCTAGTGGTAGTTAGCGGCAATCTTCCTACACTTTTGGGACTTGATTGGTTCCCCCACCTCGGCCTAGGGCTAACAGGAGTCCATGCGGTCTCAACCTCTGACACTGACTCCCTATTCGCTGACTACTCAGACGTATTCAGCAATGAGCTGGGGTGTTATAACGGTACCCCTATCTCATTCTCAGTCGACCCCCAAGCAGTCCCAATTCGGTTGAAACCTCGTAGAGTTCCATTCGCTATTCGGCCTAAATTAGATGCGGAACTGGATAAATTATTAAAACAAGGGGTCATTGAGCCAACAGATTTCGCCAAATGGGAGACGCCCATTGTCACACCCTCAAAAAGACGGTAGCCTGAGAATTTGCTCGGACTACAAAACCACAATTAATAAATTTTTACAAGTTAGCGCTTACCCAGTGCCCGTCATTCAGCACTTATTACACACTTTTGAACCTGGCAGCATTTTTGCCAAATTGGACATGTCTCAAGCGTATCAACAGTTCCCTGTTGACAACCAAACAGCGGAACTCCAGACCATTGTCACCCACAGGGGTGCTTTCCGGTGCAAGCGTCTCCAATTTGGCGTAAGTGTTGCCCCAGGCATTTTTCAATCCCTCATGGAGCGGATTTTGCAGGGCCTCCCTGGTGTAGTACCCTACTTCGACGACATCTTAGTCTCGGCCAGGGACAGACCCCAACTCTTCCAGAGAGTTCGAGCAGTGTTAGAGAGGTTCAGACAGCATGGCCTCAAATTAAAAAAAGAAAAATGTGCCATTGCCACTAGACAGGTGGACTTTCTGGGTTATAAAATTGATGCCTCAGGCATTCACCCCCTGGAGTCCAAGGTTAAGGCAATTCACGAGGCACCCACTCCAACCTCCAAAGCGGAACTACAGGCCTTCTTGGGGCTATTGAACTTTTATGCCTCTTTCCTGCCCCATAAAGCATCTGTGGCGGAACCCCTGCACAGACTTTTGGATAAAAAATCGTCTTGGCATTGGGGACACAAGGAAGACTCTGCTTTTCGCGCAGTCAAATCACTACTCACGTCAGAGGCGGTCCTTATTCAGTTTGACTCCAACCTTCCATTAGTACTAGCAGCGGACGCATCCCCTTTTGGAATCGGGGCAGTGTTAAGCCACAGGCTCCCCAATGGCTCCGAGGCTCCCATCGCGTTTTTTTCCAGGACGCTCTCTGCTACAGAGCGCAATTATAGCCAAATCGATAAGGAAGCTTTAGCAGCTGTCGCAGCAGTGAAGAAATTTCATGAATTTCTCTTTGGCCACTTTTTTGAGCTGGTCACGGATCATAAGCCTCTTCTAGGTCTACTAGCAGGTGACAAACAGACCCCTCAAGTCCTATCTCCTAGAATGACGAGGTGGACTCTTTTCCTAGCAGCATACTCGTATAGACTCATACACCGTCCAGGTAAAACATTGTCCCACGCAGACGCCCTCAGCCGCTGCCCCCTGCCTGCTCCAGCCAAGGATCCTGCCCCGGTCCATGCTATCTTTGAGGTCATCCAACTGGACCTCCCCATCACTGCCCTTGACATTGCTGCCAAATCCAAGGCAGACAAAACGATCGCCCAGGTACTGGACTGGGTGAGGAGGGGGTGGCCGGGCAGTGATGTTGAAACCAAATTCACGCCTTTTAAGACCCGCCTACAGGAGTTATCCAGTTTGCAGGGCTGTTTGCTGTGGGGCACACGAGTGGTCATCCCGACCTCACTGCGTACCCGAGTTTTGGAGGCGTTGCATGAGGGCCACCCTGGCATCGTCAGGATGAAGGCATTAGCACGCAGCTACGTATGGTGGCCTGGCCTCAACGATGACATCATCAGATGGGTAAGCTCCTGCCATCCCTGCCAGGAATCCCGTCCATCTCCTCCAATTGCCACCCCCACTAAGTGGGAAAGCGCCAGCGCACCTTGGTCCAGGATTCACATCGACCTAGCGGGCCCGGTGCACGGCAGAATGTTCCTGGTGGTCGTGGACTCTTACTCTAAGTGGATTGACGTGGCACAACTATCCACAACCACCACGCAAGCGGTTACCAAGGTATTGACTCGCCTGTTCGTAACACACGGGCTACCAGACTCTATTGTTTCCGACAATGGCCCCCAGTTCGCATCCGCCGAGTTCAGTCGCTTCGCTGCCAATCTGGGCATCCGCCACATCTTCACGGCCCCATTTCATCCTGCCAGTAACGGATTGGCAGAAAGAGCCGTGAGGACCACTAAAGAAGCTCTAGCTAGGTTCAGCAAGGAAGACTGGCACCACAGACTCTCCCGTTTCTTGCTGAGCCAGCACTCAACCCCGTGCACAGTCACTAATAAGTCCCCGGCTGAACTCCTGATGGGTAGACGCCTGCAGACTGTATTGGACAGGCTTCACCCACATTACTGCCCTGACTCTCCCCTCGCTTCCACATCGGGGGTTAGGCATTTTGTCTTACAGGAAACCGTGTTCGCGAGGAACTTCGCTGGAGACCCTCTGTGGATCCCGGGCGAGATCGTGGCCATCACCGGACCCAGGTCGTATCGAGTCAGACTGGAGGATGGTCGAATCTGGAAAAGGCACCTGGACCAGCTGCGGAAGCGCCTAGGCACTATCGTTAGCAGTGACTCAGGGTTGCAGACCAGTGCAAGGCTACAGCATCAACCCCACATCAGCACCAGTTCCGGTGACCTGCTTACACCTGCAGCCGAGCCGGGGAGCCCGAACACGAACCGGGACCATCAGACGGCTGACCAGTCCAAACCAGTCAACGGGAACACATCCCCAGTAACCAGCCCTAAGAGTCCCGAACCAGCATTGACCGAGGAACGCGTTCGTGACACCCCACCGGTTTGACCTTCCTCTGCAGACTCTGAACTACCAGACAACTCACCAGAGTTGCGCCGTTCTGGGCGCCAGCATAAGCCTCCCGCGTACCTTAAGGACTATGCGTGTTCGCATCTGGGGGGAAGGGGTGTTATGTCCCTGGAACTTAAAGAAGTTCCCACCCAGGTCCGTCCGTGCTGCGGGGGCGGTTGCCCTCCCTCTCATTGGCTGGTTCACCCCAGCAGCCAGCTATAAAAGCAGGCTGCGGGGTCCGACCAGTCGCTGATCGCTGCGAGCCAGTTCCAGGCTTGGCAAGCACGTTCAGTCCTTTATTATCCTAATAAAGTATTGTTGCATCCATGCCCTGGTTCAGCCTCTCATTATCCGAACTTAACACTAATGGCAAGGCAAATGCACCAGAAAACTCACAAGGAAAGACAGGATGGCAAAAGGCTTTTTTTCCACTGCTATTCCCAGAAGTCATCATTTCCTCTCTGTTGCCTGTAGTTCAGATACCCATTTCATAATTTCCATCTTTTTTTGACCTATGTCATTGCTTTTATTAGTAGAAGAAGATCGGTTACATGAAGCAGATTATGGTGCAGAATATAGGTTGGTGTGGGTTTGGGGTCTGCTTACAAATAGTTCACAGTTTTTCATGCTTCTTAAAGAGGCAAATCTGTGCATTGTGCAATTGCTACTCTCATAGTAAAGAGTCAATAGAAACTGCCTAGACTTTCATGAAAAATTTATGAAAAGATCATTGCAAAGCCAATTTATCCTTGAAAGAGTACATGCTGATCATAAGTTTTCAAAAGAGCCTGTCACATAAAGTCTAAGAGATGAATTACAGGGGAATTATTAAGGTGATATGCACAGGGCCTTCAGGACCCAGAAAGTTGCTTCTGAATTTTATTGCAAAGTCTAAGTTAACTCTAGAGTTCCTCTCATGGAAATCCAATGCTAGGTTGATATTGGCTAACTTGCTAGTAGGGGGCTTGAATTTCTCTTGAAAGCAAAAGTAGAAAATGCTGGTGAAAGTAGAAGTAAAAAAGTGCTGCTGAAATGGGCTGGAAGTTTAGTTATTTGCATTTTTCTTAATACAGTGATCCCTTGGCTTCTAAGATTATCATTCTCATAATTCTCAGACATCATAGCCAACTTCAGGGAAGATGGATGCAATAGTCTGTATCTGGAGTCCACTGCTTTAATAAGTAACATAAAAGGAAGACATGTTCTTCCTCTTAATTTTAAAAAAGTCATGCTTCTGAAATCTCTGGCTAGTCTACAGTCTTAAAATGCCCATGGGAATATTATTTTACCAAATAGGCAAACAGATGCCGAAAGAAAGCACAATTTAAGGGAATATGTATTTTCAGCTATGCTATAATATTTTTTTCCCATAGATACCCTGTTTCTCCAACAATACGGCCTCCCCCAATAGGAAGTCCCAGAATGTTTTATAGGCATGAAATGAAATTAAGCCCCTCCCCCCAAATTAAGGCCTATATTAAAACATGTGAAATGGTGGGGGAAATGGTGGGGGAGCTTGCCCTTAGGAAGCACTTTTGTTGCACACCCGGATATGGTGCTACCTGCGTTGACCCCAATACAAAGTGCCCCACCAACGCCGAGGTCAATATCCAAGCTGTCGCCGCCCGCCCGCCCGAAGATGCAAGTGGGAGGAATTAAGTCACCCCTAAAAAGACAGCCTAGCCATTTTTTCAGGGCTCAAAAAAAAAAAAAAAAGGACCTGGCCTTATTATATGAGAAACACGGTACTGAGTTTCAAATTCTTGCCAATCCATCTTCTAAAGCTTTCACTAAGATTATCTCCTCCCTTTAAAAACTTCAGAAAAATGATTTTGTTTTGTGGGGAAAATTCATGTTTCAAGGAAGAAAACTGTACAATGTTATTGAGAGAACAAGATGGTTCAAATATAAGAACATCACATCTATATGCAAATAATCAAAGTGAAGAGGTCATTTTCAGCTACATTATTGCAGCTTGTTCCCCTTGCCATTTGCCACCTTCGACCATCTCTCTGCTCACCTTGGGGTAGCATCTGGCTCTGCTAAATACTGGCCTTCTTCATTTTACCATGCCTTCTATTTATGTTTTCTACTTCTACTTCCAGGATCATTATTAGAAACAGAAGTCACATTTTCATGTAAATTACACCACAGCTTGGTTTTGGTTTTGTCTTGGCCTATTTTTTCAGGATCTATTTTTCAATCTCTGCCCCTAGTTCTCTCTGTGCCTGAAAAGTGTGCACTCTGGGTATATGAAGACTTTGAATACAACTCATCATCTTAAGTAAATAACTAGATATCTTCTCTTTCCTTTTGGGAGGCCAAGCAGTCCAAGATGGATTCTCTAACCCTACAATACTGATGTTTTGCCATACACTGCACATGTAGAAGATTATATGTTCATCTGCTGTAGTAGAGGAGGGGGAAAATCAGCAACTGGGGTTCAGAATAAAAAAAGATCCATCTACTTTAAGATGGCTTTCTTTCATCCAAAGTATAGTCACACTTAAACATCAGTAGTGCCATTTGACTCCGTTTCTCCTTGGAAAAACATTTGAAGACCAATGACTTAAACTACTTCATAGGGTTGTTGAGAAATTAATATATATCCATTAGAGGCACAATGGAACATAAGTAGATAATAGGATATTTTTAAATATATCTAAGGATTGAGAATATCTTCAATAAAGAAAATGGTTCCCTGACAAAAATGTACTATATCAGTAGGCAAATATACATACACACATCTAACAAGTGTATCTTGGGCACTAAACAGAACTAGAGTACAACACATTAAAAACACATTAATATAACTGTTCTCACCAGTGTTATGTTAATAGTACTGGAAGCTATTATGGACAAGCTGTCAGGCATGCACAGTAAATGAATTGCTGGGTCAGCAGGAGCATATGCTGCACCATGATTCATAATCAAGTACTATTAATCTACTGAGATACAAAGCAAGTCAAAGAGACTAACATGTTCTCTATAATTACTAGCTTGTTTGCCTACTTAGACAGCCCAACTTTATTACCTTTTTCAACTTAAAGTTTGAAAACAAATGAAACAACAGGAAAACAATGTATTGACAGAAGTTTTCATTTCAGTACTAGATTCTGCAAGAGTAGTGGTTATTTACATCTTGAATTAGTCACCAGGCTTGCCTTCCTACCTTTCAGGTTGCAGTTCTCTAGAATTTGTTGAAAAGGATGAGGGAAGAAGAAAATGTTATTGCTGCCTCTTGTGAAGGTACTGTATGAATTAAAGAAAGGTATTATCTGCCAAAGAAATCAAAATATTGGAAGAATCTATGTTTCTTGGCTATTCCCAGCATCTTCTTCAAGCTATCAGAATCACCTTAAAACTCCAGGAGCAAGAGCAACAGCATGTTCAAATTAAGATCTAATTGAGGGCATAGTCTAGGCTAGCAATGCAAATCCTATCTATGAGTAAGAAGCATGCCCTGGATTATGACCCTTGTTACAAATCAGGAAAGACTTTTGTTAAATAAAGTTCTTTAGTCAGAAATTAGTCTTAGCCAAATAGTGTCAGACATGTGATGCAACACCCAGAAAAATACAGCATACTTCACTTAATCCTCCAAGGAAAGATTGAAGGCAAATGAGGTCCAGGCAGAAGAACATAATGGCTTCAAAATCTAAGGGACTGGTTTGGACAAAACTCAACAGCACTTTTTTTGTGCGGCTATCGATAAAAATAAGATCGCCAAAATGATCATCAGTGTCTGATGACAGATATGACATAAGCAGAAGAAGATAAATAATGTTCCCTCTTCTTTCTTTCTCTCCCTCCATTTTCTATGCTGAACCTCCATATTGATAATCTGAATTATTTATTTTTTAGTTATTTGTGGTAAGGCAAGTTTTGAACCACACAACAGGCTTGGTAGAGCTACCATATTTCAGTTGCAAAATGACAATTAGCTCAGTTCAGATGACAATTAGCTGGCAGAAGAGAGATTCAGATAATTCCTTGCTATCCTCATGGAATTATTTGAAGTTTTGCTGGGCTGACAGGATTTATAGTTCTACAAAGGGGCTTTTATTTTTGGTGCCTTCAAATCATTGGTGATGCCTGGTGAGTGCCTGGACTAGTCCCTGCTGTTTTCTTGGCAATATTTATAAAGTGATTTGCTATGGCTTTCTTCCTGGGACGGAGAGAAAATTACTGTCTCAAAGTCACCCAGTGGACTTGGTTGTATGTAAAGAGTAATTAGAACTCAAAATCTCATGATTTCCAGCCAATGCCTTAACCATGACACCAAAATGGCTCAGAAAGAAACCAAGCGAACAGGTTCTGAAAATGTGGAACATTGCTTGAAGATACCAGACTTGAAATTTTAGACCTAGACAACCTAGAACTACGCTATCTTTGGTCTGATCTAAGTATATTACATAAAGTTATCTACTGCAATGTTTTACCTGTCAATGAACACTTCAGCTTCAACCACAACAATACAAAAGCACACAATAGATACAAACTCAAGGTAAACTGTACCAAACTTGATTGCAGGAAATACGACTTCAGCAACAGAGTGGTCAATGTCTGGAATACTCTACCTGACTCTGTGGTTTCTTCCCCAAACCCCAAAAACTTTAACCTTAGACTTTCTACTATTGACCTCACCCCTTTCCTAAGAGGTCTGTAGGGGGTGTGCATAAGTGCACCAATGTGCCTACCGTCCCTGTCCTATTAATTCTGTTTTTATTCGTATCCATTTCATGTATTTATAATCATGTTTATACTTATATCTGTTATCTAATACTTGCTTGACAAATAAATAAATAAATAAATAAATAAATAAATAAATAAATAAATAAATAATAAGTATCCTTGATAGAAGCGTTACCCTCACCATTATACTTAGATTTAGACAAATGCTGCTGGCACTTGGGGTAAACCTTGTGTCAAGGATTAACTTAATCAATGTCCCACACTTTCAGAAACTATTGACAGTCTTATGGACCAGAAGTACAGTCTGCAGTCTATAAATTATCTAAGACTATAAATTAGCAAATGATGCATTGCTGTTACTGATCCATTGAGAAAAAAAAACATCTCTGAACAATTCTTATCGATAACCAAAAAAGTCAATCTGAATGCATTATTTTGCTGACAGGCATACTTCAGTCTCTGCTTCATCTGCCTAATGATAGGTCATCTGATCTCTATTTGGTACACCTTCTACTAAGATTAACATATCAGGGTTAAAAGAAACTGGATGATCACTGAATAGCAACAAAGAAGTATGTTCATAACAACTCTAACTCCTTCCTGTCCCCTGATGGTTGTCTCATTTTTTGCAACCCTGGTTTGGTAGCCTTAAAGTTAATGACTGTCAGACAAATAACCTTTTATATGGAGTTATTTTAGGTCAAGGACATTTATTACATTTATTTTGAACTGGCACTATTATGTTTTCAGCACCAAGATAAAATACTTTTCTTTTGAACATTTGCTTTTCTGATTGTTTTCAAGTATTCTTTAAATATTTTTCTGATAGGGTACATTATTTTCAATTGCTTCAGAATTCTGATACAATGCAATGGTTTAGTTGAAAAGGAATGAATAGTGGAACCACCGTATACACATGTATGAAATGGGTAGACAAATAGATATTTGCTCTTCTGTCCAAAAGAGGGAACGCATGATTCAAAAGTGATTAGAAAGCTTTCTGCTATTCATTTAAGCAGCACAACTTTTACTTCAGGCTTTCACTTTTCCTATAGAAGAGCAGATACTGTTATATATTTTAAAACTTATATTAGAACCTATGAAGAGTCAGGTTGCTCTGATAAACAACACATAAATGTGAGAGCAGCACATTTCTTTCAAATCATTTCCGAAGCTTTCCAGCCCAAAACAGATTATTTTGCATGAAGGCAGTAAGAAATAGATTTGCATATACTGGTAATCTGTAGTTCATTATAGATTGAAGTAATAGCTATAATGTAGATTCTTGACTGCAAATGTTAATGGCAAGTTGATATAAAACTTATCAGGAGAGATTGGAGGAACTGAATATGTACAGCCTAAATGACAGAAGGGACAGATTGAAAACTTTAAATATCTTCAGGGTGTGAATATGGTTCTAGGAGTCAATATTTTTAATATTAAGCAAAAATACAAGGACATGGGCATAATGTCAAACTGACAGGAAAAGTTGAAAAGTAATATTAGGAAGTATTGCTTCATAGAATTAGTAGAAGCTTTGAACCAACTTCCAGCAGAGGTAGGGCGTCAATCATTAGCAAATGAGTTTACATATGATTGGGAGATGTTTTTTGAGGTCAGTTTCCTATGTTTCTATACACCTCACCATAGTGGGAACATTGACTGGGTGATTTAGGGTGTTCTTCTTAAAATCTGTATTTTTCTTTCTTAAGACTTCTTTTGGTTATAGTCAATATTACACTGGATTCTTTCCCATTTATAAATTTCAGTGGTGTGGTAAGTTTGGTTTAGTTTTAGTTTAGTTTAGTTTAGTTTATTGACATTAGTTTAGTTTATTGACATTGTACCTTGTACAAGAAAATTAAATGCCGTCTTCTGTGTAAATTATAACTATAAAAATAAAACCCAAACACACATCCTTCACATTCTGTACAATTGAACTGAAAACTTGATGTTGCATTAATATTGCACTATACAATACAATTCAATATAGTTACTGCCCTGGGATAGCAGCTATTTTTCAGCTTTTTTTCCTTGTTTTTATTTATTTATTTAGTCAAAAGTTTACAATACAATAGAAATAAGAATAAACATACGTTTAAATATAAGAAATAGGGACTAATAATTGGGGACAATAGGACAAGGATGGTAGGCACGATTGTGCACTTATGCACGCAATAGAAGTTAGTTTGAGGGTAAAGGAGTGGGGGTTTGAGCAGGTGACAACAGAATCAGGTAGTGAGTTTCAGACATTGATCACTCTGTTGTTGAAATCATACTTCCTGCAATCAAGTTTGGAGTGGTTTACATTAAGTTTATATCTGTTGTGTGTTCTTGTGTTGTTGTGGTTAAAGCTGAAATATTCATTAACTGGTAAGACATTGTAACATATGATTTTATGTACTATAAAGTTTAAGTTTAAGTCCAATCTTAGCCGGCGTAGTTCAAGGTTATCTAAGCCTAGAATCTCAAGTCTGGTGGTGTAGGGTATTCTGTTGCAAACAGAGGAATGTAGTACTCTTCTAGTAAAATACTTCTGGACTCACTCAATTGTATTTATGTTTGATTCCAGACAGCAGATCTGAATTCAAGTATTGGTCTAGCAAAGGTTTTGAATGCCCTAGTTTGCAAATCAGCAGTACCAGAGAAGAAGCTTTGTAAAATTAAATTTACAACTCTTAAAGCCTTTTTGGCAATATTGTTACAGTGAGCTTTGGTGCTTAGGTCATTCGATATGAAAATTCCAAGGTCCTTAACAGAGTAAGGGTCATCAACAAGGTCATATCCACCTAGCTTTTATTAGATATATTGATTTTTTTTACCAATGTGTAGGACAGAGCATTTGTTGGTCGAGATTTGGAATTGCCAGCTGTTAGACCTATTAGGTCTTTTTGAAGGATGGTAGCATTGACAGTGGTGTTGAATAGTTTTACATCATCAGTGAAGAGGATGCAGTTGCTAATAAGGTGATCACAAAGTCCATTTATATAGAGTGTAAAGAGTGTGGGTCCTAGAACTCTCCCTTGGGGAACATCGCTGATAACTGATGCAGAGTTTGATAGGGTATTTCCTATTTTTACTACTGTTGTAGTTGAGCAATGAGAGGCTAGACCAGGGCATGGATGCAACAAGACTTTATTGAAACAATAAAGGACTGAACATGTTAGCCCTGCCTGGAGCAGGCTCACAGCGAACAGCAGCTGACCGAACCCTGCAGCTGGCTTTTATAGCCGGCTGTCGTGGGAAGCCAGCCAATGAGGGGCAGCAAACGCCCCCACAGCATGAACGGACCTGGGTGGGGACTTTGGCAAGTTCCAGGGACATAACACCCCTTCCCCCCAGATGCGAACACGCATAGTCATTCAAATAAGCGGGTGGCCTGTACTGGCGCCCCGAGCGGCGTAACTCAGGCGAGCTGTCAAGTGTTTCAGAGTTCGAAGGAACAGGTTGGATTGGTGATGGGGTGCGAGCTCGCTCGGAGGTCTGCGCTGGTATTGGTGACGTGCCTCTGGCCGGTGATGTCGTGTCCCCATCAGATGGTCCGGGCGGAGGGCTCGTCGGGCAGTCCCGGTCTACGGCCTGTTCCCTCGGCTCGGGTGATGGTGGCGAAGAGTCTCTGGGACGGTCTTCGATGAGAGCTTGGTGAGGCACCTGGGTGCTGACCTGTGCCCACGAACCGGCGCTGGCGAGGGTACCCTGACGCTTCCTTAGCTGGTCCAAGTGCCTTCTCCAGATGTGGCCATCTTCCAGCTGTACTCGGTACGACCTGGGACCGGTGATGGCTACAATCTCCCCTGGGATCCAAAGTGGGTCTCCGGCATAGTTCCTTGCGAAGACATGTTCCTGCAAGACAAAATCTCTGACCCCCGTCACTGAAGCTAGTGGAGTGTCAGGGCAATAGTGAGGGTGGAGCCTATCCAACATTGTTCTTAGGCGCCTACCCATCAGAAGTTCAGCTGGGGACTTATTGGTGACCATGCACAGAGTTGAATGTTGGCTTAGTAAGAAGCGGGAGAGTCTGTGATGCCAGTCTTCTTTGCTGAATCTGGCTAACGCTTCTTTTGTGGTCCTAACGGCCCTTTCTGCCAATCCGTTGCTGGCAGGATGAAAGGGGGCCGTGAATATGTGTCGGATGCCAAGATTGGCGGCAAAACGGCTGAATTCTGCTGAGGCAAACTGGGGGCCATTGTCTGAAACTATAGTATCTGGTAGCCCGTGTGTCACGAATAGACGGGTCAAGGCCTTGGTAACTGCTTGCGTGGTGGTCGTGGATAGTTGGGCCACATCGATCCATTTAGAGTATGAATCCACGACCACCAAGAAGGTTTTGCTGTGTATAGGACCCGCTAAGTCAATGTGAAGCCTTGACCAAGACGCATTGGCGCTCTCCCATTTTGTGGGGGTGGTGACTGGAGGGGATGGTCTGGATTCCTGACAGGGTTGGCAAGAGCTTACCCACTTTACGATGTCGTCGTCCAAGCCAGGCCACCAGACGTAACTCCGGGCCGCCTTCATCCGGACGATGCCCGGGTGGCCCTCGTGTAGTGCCTCTAAGACTTGTGTGCGAAGCGAGGCCGGAATGACGACTCTGGTGCCCCATAACAGGCAGCCCTGCAAGCTAGATAGTTCCTGTTGACGGGTCTTAAAAGGTGTGAATTCGGTTGCGAGGTTAGTGCCCGGCCACCCCCTCCTCACCCAGTCCAGTACCTTGGCGATTGTTTTGTCCGTCTTGGATTTGGTGGCGATGTCGAGGGCGGTGACAGGAAGGTCAAGCTCGGTGACATCGAAGATGGCGTGGACTGGGGCCGGGTCCTCAGCTGGAGCTGGCAGGGGGCAGCGGCTGAGGGCGTCTGCGTGGCTTAATGTTTTTCCTGGGCGGTGGATGAGCTTGTACGAGTATGCCGCCAGGAACAGGGTCCACCTCGTCATTCTGGGAGACAACACTTGGGGCGTCTGCTTGTCTCCGGATAGAAGACCCAGGAGAGGCTTGTGGTCCGTGATTAGTTCGAAGTTGTGGCCAAAAAGGAATTCATGAAATTTCTTTACCGCTGCCACTGCGGCTAAAGCCTCCTTGTCAATTTGACTATAGTTACGCTCTGTTGCTGAGAGCGTTCTGGAAAAGAAGGCGATTGGTGCCTCGGAGCCGTTGGGTAGTCTGTGGCTTAAGACAGCTCCAATCCCAAAAGGGGATGCATCAGCCGCTAGTACTAATGGAAGATGTGGATCAAATTGAATAAGGACTGCGTCTGATGTGAGCAGTGATTTGACTGCGTGAAAAGCGGTGTCTTCCTTGTGTCCCCAGTGCCACGGTGATTTTTTATCCAAGAGCCTGTGTAAGGGCTCTGCTACTGACGCTTTGTGGGGTAGGAATGATGCATAGAAGTTCAATAATCCCAAAAAGGCTTGTAGCTCGGCTTTAGTGGTTGGCGTGGGTTGCTAATGGATTGCCTTGAATTTGGATTCTAGGGGGTGAATGCCTGAGGCGTCAATTCTATAGCCCAGAAAGTCCACTTGTCTAGTGGCAATGGCACATTTCTCCCTTTTTAATTTGAGGCCATGCTGTCTGAACCTGTCTAACACTGCTCTGACTCTCTGTAAGAGTTGGGGTCTGTCCCTGGCCAAGACCAAAATGTCGTCGAAGTAGGGTACTACGCCAGGGAGGCCCTGAAGTATACGCTCCATGAGGGATTGGAAAATGCCAGGGGCAACACTTACGCCAAACTGGAGACGCCTGCACCGGAAAGCACCCCTGTGGGTCACAATTGTTTGTAATTCGGCTGTTTGATTGTCAACAGGGAACTGTTGATACGCTTGTGACATGTCCAATTTGGCAAAAATGTTGCCAGGCTCAAAAGTGTGCAGTAAATGTTGAATGACCGGGACTGGGTAAGCGCTAACTTGTAGAAAGCGGTTGATTGTTGTTTTGTAATCCGAACAAATTCTCAGACTGCCGTCCTTTTTAAGGGGTGTGACAATTGGCGTCTCCCATTTGGCGAAGTCTGTTGGCTCAATGACCCCTTGCTTTAATAATTTATCCAGTTCCGCGTCTAGTTTAGGCCGAATGGCAAATGGGACTCTACGAGGTTTCAGCCGGACTGGAACTGCTTGGGGGTCAACTGCAAATGAGATGGGGGTACCGTTATAACACCCCAACTCATCGCTGAATACGTCTGAATAGTCAGTGAATAAGGAGTCAGTGTCAGAAGCTGAGACAGCATGGACTCCTGTTAACCCTAGGCCAAGGTAGGGGAACCAATCAAGCCCCAAGAGACTAGGGAGGTTGCCGTTAACTACCACTAGAGGCAGGTGGCCTTTGAAAGCTTTAAAATTAACAAGGAACTTGCCTTTGCCGAGTACTGGGATGTCCTTCCCTTGATAGTCCCTCAAGGTGAGCTGGCACTTCTGGAGCTGGTCTCTGGATAGTCTGGGCTGGATTCTCTTGAGAGAGCTCCAAGAGATGATTGAGAGCGCTGACCCCGTGTCAACCTCCATACGACAAGGTTTACCTTCTAATAAAATGGAGAGTGTGATTTTACTAATAGAATGACAGGTGTGATTAGCATGGTAGCAAGTGTGACAATTTAGTACTTGCCTTTGGAGTCCAGAATGGGAAAAGGAAGGGACCTTTTGTGCTGAGTTGTGCGCGGCCTGGCAGACTCTGGCGATGTGGCCCTTTTTGTGGCAATTGTTACAGGTGGCACCTTTGAATTTGCAGGTAGCTCTCGAGTGAGGTCCGCCACAGGATAGGCACAGGATGATGTGTTTCGGTGAACTGTTGCTTTCTTGCCTGGTTCCTACCTGTGGTTGTTTGGCATGAGCGAGGCGGTGGATGTCTGTTTGATCGTCGGGAACCTCTTCGTTGACCACCTCTTCTGAGTGGATGGTGGCATAGCTTTGTTTGGGAACAGGACCTTGAATCTCGGTGGCTGACTGTGTTGCCAGTTCCGCAGCCAAGGCTTCCTCGACGGCCTGGGAGAGGTTGAGATCCTTCCTGGCAAGCAGTCGCCTTTGGAGGTGAAGGTCCTTGACCCCGCAGACGAGCTGGTCGAGGAACATGTCATCTAAGTAGTTCCCGAACCCGCAGTGGAGGGCTGCAGTCCTCAAGGCGGCCATGTACTGGTTGACGGTTTCCTTTTCAGCTTGCTTCCTCATCCGGAAGGTGAAGCGCCTCGCGATCTGTGAGGGCCTAGGGGAGTAATGATTGGTGAGAATTTCCAGCAATTCTGCCCAGGGAACATTCTTTAACTCACGTGGAGCAACGAGTGCTGTGGCGGTATCAAAAACGATGGCTCCGCAATAACTGAGGAAGAATGACTTCTTTCTGTGCTCCCCCGCATCAGCCAGACCAATGGCGTCGATGTAGTGATTAAAGCGATTTTTGTATGACTCCCATTTTTCTTCATCCGGCTTGAACGGTGGGAAGGCTGGGTTGGAGTTTATGATGAGAACTTCTGCAGGCAGGTTATGCTGCTGTGAAATCTCTCTGGGACAACAAATGGCCCTTTGTGCTCTTGTCAGGCTAGTGACTTCAGCTCTGGAGAGGCTCCACAGAACCTCTCTGCTCTCTCTGGGCTAACGATTGTGGCTTGGCTGCAACGGCTGTTGGCAGCGTTTTGAATTTCGCGCTCCTGGGGAGCGTAGGCGGTAATGGCTAGCCGCCTCTGATAGCGCTTCAAATTTCGTGCCTGCGTAGGTGTCAGTGACTCGGAATAACAGCACCGCGCTGTATTCCGGCAAGAAATTCAAACGACAGCCGTTTGAATTTCGCGCTCTTTTGTGTTGAGCGGCTGCGGTTCGCAGCGCTCCACTTTCCCCTGTAGCTTGCTAACCAAGCAGCTACAGACGCTTTTACTTTCGCTCTTGCTGACCGAGCTCTCCGGCGGCGCGGCTGCGGCTCAGCAATTGAGTGATTTCAGCTGTTGCGGATTGCCTCTGGTAGCCATCCCACCTTCGTCGCCAGTGTTGTAGTTGAGCAATGAGAGGCTAGACCAGGGCATGGATGCAACAAGACTTTATTGAAACAATAAAGGACTGAACGTGTTAGCCCTGCCTGGAGCAGGCTCACAGCGAACAGCGGCTGACCGAACCCTGCAGCTGGCTTTTATAGCCGGCTGTCGTGGGAAGCCAGCCAATGAGGGGCAGCAAACGCCCCCGCAACATGAACGGACCTGGGTGGGGACTTTGGCAAGTTCCAGGGACATAACAACTACGTTGCCTGTTTGACAGGAAGATAGTAATCCACTTGTGAAGGGATCCAGAAATGCTATAATAATTTAATTTTAATAGTAGTTTGTCATGTACCACTGAGTCAAAGGCTTTGCAGAAGTCAGAGTAAATTACATCTATAGCTTTACCTTGGTCAAATAGAGTAATCCATATGTTTTTGCAGTGTAGAAGTTGTAGATTGCAGGACATTTTTTTCCTGAAACCAAACATTTTTTTGGAGAGTAAGTTGTTTGACTCTAAGTGGAGAGTGATGAATTGGTTAATAATTGATTCCATAACTTTGCACGTGATGCAATACAATGAAATTGGTCTGTAGTATTCAACCAGGTAGGGCTCACCTTTTTTGAAAATAAGGATGACCGTTGCTAAAGACCAAGGTTTGGTAAGGAGCTGGTTCTGAATGATATCTCATATATTATGCTTAGGTGTTCTGCTATGGTAGTGGAGAGCTTTTTTAAGAAAAACGCACATAAGCCATCAGGGCCAATAGATAAGGATGGTTTTAGGTGGCGTAGTGCATTTTCTATGTTATCTTCAGGAAAATCAATTTGTAGATCGTTGCAGTTAGTTGTCGTATATGGGCCTAAGCCATTACTGTTTACAAAGACTGAACTGAAGAACGTGTTGAAGAGGTTTGGCTTAACGGATTCATCGCTATAGTCTTTCCCATTAGGACCTTTTAGGGGTGGGATGGTTTTTGAGTCTTTAAGTTTGGTATTTATAAAGTTATAGAAGGCACGGGTGGATTTTGTGCATAAAAGATTTTCCTCTTGCTTGCAGTGGTAATTAGTGCATTCTGCCTTTAACTGTCAGCATAAGATGTTGTATCAGTTTTTAAAGTTAGCTACATATTTATTTCTGTTTTTATGCTTTAAGGGTATTTATTTATTTATTTGATTTGATTTGATTTGATTTATTATCCTCTACTGTCTGCCAGATGGTAATCATTAAAAAAAAAGGGTGCCAAGGATGAATGAATTTTTAAGAATGTTTTGAACTTTCTTAAGCAGCAGGAGCTATAAAGCTCTTCCAAAGAGGGGAGAGGGCAACCAATGATCTTCTGGGCAATGACATTAACCCCCTGGGGTGCTGTCCTATCTGCCACTGTGCAATTGGCAAACCATACACAGGTGCAGTAAGTTAAAATATTCTTTATAGTGCAGGGGTAGAAGGTCACCAGAGGTTTTTCTTTTTTGCAATATTTTTATATATATATATATATTTTAAAAAACATCTCTTTGGGTGAACAATGTGGTTCCAGGCTTTTACATTTCAATAGAAATGTGATCATTACATATGCAACTTTCATATTCAATTTCATATCATATTATTACTTATTCCATTTTTCTTTAAATATTCTCATATATTATTACATTCATTACACTTATTTTATCCAATTTCAATTCATATTGTAGCTTATTTCATTTTTCTTTAAATATTCTCATGCCTTAGTTTACAATATTATCTAAATTCTTGTTTCATTTCTATACCCATTATGCATATTTACTTTTATCTGTCACATTTGCAAGTTTATCACCTAGTATTATTCTATTCATTGTTCAATAAATTTCATCCAAATTCTAATTATCCAAAAATTATCCCCTTTCATTGTCAATTTGAGTTTGCCACCCCTTTACCTTATACATTCCCCCATTTTACTCTCTTTAATTCATTGTAAAAATTTACCATAATATAGTCATTTTTTAATTACACATTCTACATTATAAAACAATAATCTCCTAATCCAAATATAGTCAGATTCTGCATGGTATTTTCTTTTCTCAATCATCTATTTATTTCAAAGGTATTAATCTGTTCACTTAATTTTGGGAGCTGATAATAGTCTTTCCATCGCAATGCTCATAATTCATTTTAACTTTATTCATCGCTTTATTCAATATCAATTAATGTTCTTATAGTAAATTCCTGTTGCCAAATCTACTTTAATTAAATCTATATCTGGTTTAACAGTAATCCTTAAAAAAAAACCCAGTTCCAATCTTTTCTATTTTTAAATCTATATTCTTAAGTATCACAACTCGTTTCCATGCAGAATTCACCTTCCTATTCCTCTACTACCCTTTGTCTCTCATCCTCCTGACTATATAATTTCTTTTCATTTTTGTTTCCTTTCTGTTTCTCATCATTTTCTGGTCCTTTCTCTTAATTTCCCTTTTTTCCTCTATTGTTTCCTTTCATTTATTACTCCAATTATTTGTTTTAACCCCCTCCCTCTCTTGATCTTTCCTCTGTGATTCCCTCTTCTGCTGTTTCCTTTTCCTTTGTTTAACTTTCCAAATGATTCCACCTTTATTTATTACATCAAACCTCAAAGTTTTAGCATTATTTCTTTTTTTCCCCCACTTGTTTTAATGTTTGTTGTTCCACTTGTTCTTTAGAGCTAGTTTCCTCCTTATTTAATTTCTCCCCCCTGGCTCTCTTTGTTCTTCTTTTGTTTGCATCGCCATTTCTAATTTTTGTAGTATAATACTATACATTTCCACGCTTTCTTTCATCATTTCCTTCATGTTTTGTAGTTCCGATCTTATTTCCACACATATTTCACTCATTTTGTATACTTCTTCTTTTCCTTCTTTAATATTTATATCCAATCCGATTGTCTAGTAGTTTATTTCAACCAGTGTCTTTTATATTTAATTTCAACAGTCAATGTCTATATGTCTTTGTTTCCAAGTTTCCTTCTGTTAATTTTTTTTCAATTTCTTTTCAGTCACCAAACAATCCCAGGGCAATTTCTTCACATATCTCTTTTCTGTAATGCTAATATTTCATTTTTCAGAGTTTTTATTTTATTATAGTAGAATTCCTCTTATTTCATTTCACATTCCAATTTTAAATAGACCAAGCACTTTTCAAAGAGTCACTGAAATGTTTCCTTTACCATTAGATGGTGCTCTCAATTCTGTTTCCACATTCCAACCTTTATTTTTCACTCCCCCCCCCCCTTTTAAGCTTTTATTAATTTCACTAATCCTAATTACTAGTTATTATTTCTTTTTAACACATTCAATTCCAGCATTTGATTAATGCCTATTTAGTGCCAAAATCCAAATAATTATCCAGGTCAAATTCCAAGACTTTTATAGTCAAACGTTTTCCTCTAAATTTTCCACATCCAAATTAATTCTTTTCAAAGTCCAAAGCCAATTTCATAAATTTCCAATTTTCTTCTATCTCTCTTTGGTCACCAGTTCTACTATTTTTAATAAAAAATTCTTTCTTTTCATTCCAGGGTACCTTTTAATGTCCAAGTATTTCACCTAGTCCACACACTGTTCACAGCTTCACCGTTCCAGCACAGTTTTGTGGGCTGCTTCCTGTCTTCATGGTGGCCATTTTAGGCCACTTCTGCAACTTGTCTTTGGAGGGGGGTTTTCCTTGCCAGGGAGGGGAGATTTGGCTCCCCTCGACCCGCCAGACAGTCCCCCTTTCTTCACCACCCCTACAATGTGGTTCTGGTTCTGATTGGGACCCTCTGATGAGAGGGCACAGAGAGAAACCATGCATGATCATGGATTCCACTCCAACACGACAGGAGCACAACTGGAAGTCAAGTGGAGTCAAGGTCACAAAGCAGTTTTTCATTTAGTTGTTGTTTCCTGAGAAGTCTCAGGTAGTATGATCTCTGCTGGGCCCTTTTGATCAGTGCTGCAATGTGAGTGCCCCAAGTCTGATAATCTTTGATGGCAACACCCAGAAACTTAAAACTGGCCACTTGCTCCACTCGGTTTCCATTGATAAGCAAGGGCTGGATGCCTGATCTATTCCTTCTATAGTCCACTATAAGCTCCTTGGTCTTATTGGTGTTAAGGATGAAGTTATTGTCTCCACACCACAAAAGCAACCATCCACCTCATCTCAATAGGCAGGCTCATCCCCGCCACTGTTGTATCATCTGCAAATTTACTAATAGTCTTATTAGCATGTGTGGAAATGCAGTCATGCACATAAAGAGGCACTCAACATATAATCCTATGGTGTAGCAGTGTTAAGAATAAGGACTGAATAGATATGATTACCTAATCTGATCCTCTGAGAATGGCCAGACAGGAAATCCATAATCCAAAAACAGATTGAATAAGAAAGTCCAAGATCCATAAGTGTAGAAACTAGTCTATGTAGAAGTATCGTGTTAAATGCAGAGCTAAAATCTACAAGAAGCATCATCACATAGCCCTCCAACCACTGTCCCAAATGAGTCAAAGCCATGTGAAGAGGGAGGGCTATAGTATCCTTTGTAGATCTATTTCTTCTGTATACAAACTGGTGTTTATCAAATGTATGTGGAAGACCAGAAATGATGTGCCAGCAGACCAATTTCTCAAATCACTTCATGACAATAGGAGTGAATGCCACCGGTCTGTAATCATTGAGGTTATTGATAGGGAACTTCTTTGGCAGTGGAACAATGGTGGAAGCCTTCAAACATGATGGAATACTGGGCTGGGATAAAGACTGATTGAAGATCCTGGTAAAGACTCCAGCCAACTGATCAGCACAGTCTTTAAGCACTCGGCCAGAGATATCATCAGGACCAGCAGTCTTTATAGGGTCCACAGCCTTCAAAATGCTCCCCACCTCCTGTTCCTCCACAATGAGGTGGGGACTACAATGGGCTGGTGGCTGTATTTTAGCTGTCTCCGATGCTTCCAAAGTGAGCAAAGAAATGATTCAGCTTCTCTGCCAATGAAGCATCCCACTCAGCAGGGATGACATTGGTCAATTGATGGTTGGTAATTTGTTGAATCGCTTGCCTCACCTGCCTCAGTTTGTTACTATAAAAATTATCCTCAATTTTCCTCTTACAATCAGTCTTGGCCTTCCGAATACCTTTCTTCAGACCAGCTCTGGCAACACTGTATCTTGCCCCATCACCGGACCGAAAGGAGATATGAAAAGAGGAGAGCTATCATCTCATTCCTTGACCCTTGATTCTCCTGCCTAATTTTAATTTGAATGGGACCTGGATACTGGCTAGGGCTGGTACTGCCTCTTTACAAGATCTGTAAAGTCATCTCCTGTGTCCAGCCTGCAATGATCAGTGTTTTTATTAATTATACTATATAATTAAGTAGTATTTCTCATTACTTTCTTTTATATAATTTCAAATTGTAAACAGCCAAGTCTTCAGTTTTAATAAAAAAGTGGCATAAATTACATTACTGTCCCCCATAATTAAATAATCCCCAATAATTCTCCTGCCTGTGGAAGAATGTTTCCGTACTCAGCCTACTCTTCAGCTCCTTGAATCTCCCATATCTGCTTCAGAGAGTTGTGAGTGTAATTACATATGTGTGTGGGGGAGAGAGAAGTAGAGTGCAATCATTTTTCTTCTTGAAAGCAAAGACTCTCCTCTGTATCATAGGAACAAGCATGAAAAAAGTATTATTTATTTATTAAACATACCTGCCATCCATTTCACCTAGAGGTATCACAACTCTAGGCAGCTTATAATCATAAGAAAGCTTACAATCATAATTTACTGACAGTTATCCAATCATTTACACAGTTTTCTGATTTCATTTGATTTCATCTGTTCTCTCTCAGCCTAGCAGAAACATTTAAAAGGGGTGGTGGTGGGTGGGATTCAGAAGATGAGAACATTTTCTGCATATGCCTGTATGCAGTGGATAGACAATGGCTAAAATGATGATGATGATAATTCTATATATTCTATTTTATACTTCAGAAACTATAATTCTATACAGAGATTTTAACACTTTTCTTAACTGCCATTTTCCCTCCCACCCCCCAAGACACAGAGGTGCTCCTTATCACAATTTTAATATGTTCACTTTGACCAAAAAATAACTTTTTTCTAAGTGTCTTTGAATTCCAGCACCTGAAATCACACAGCACATTGTCTCCATCCCACCCATCACAAATACAATGTCTAGGAACCTTTAGTAAGCTTTACTATTGTCTAATAATTTTGATTCTTTATATAGCTTTATCAAATGTGTTATAAGCAAGAAACCTCTTGGTGTTCACATGGTTTGGGCAAGTAGGAAAGAAAAATCATTAACCTTGAGACTAATTTACAATACTGTCCCAATCAAAGCATTTCATCTGGCTGCATAAGATAGGTGGGCAATGCATACACACACACACACACACACACACACACACAAATCCCCAGCACTGTATATTCACAAATCTGTGGGAAGGTAGGTGGTTGGGTAGATTGATCGATAGATAGAGTAGATAGATGTAGATAGGAAAAAATATATGCACACACACACACACACATACAACACCAAATCAGAGCCCCAAGAGGTCATTTTGGGTTTGCTGACATTCAGTTTTGCTGACAATTTGACAATACAGAAAAATTTTGATCTTAGTGAAGAAGGTTACATATTTGACTTCAGGGCACATAATGAGCAACCTTATATTAGGCAAAAAAGCTTCTTTGCTTAACCTTAACTCTATAGGCTTTACTTTGTAAACAGATGTAAGATTGCATTGTGAATTTCTGACATGTATGCTGGTATTATATATTTTTTATTTTTATTTAAAAAAAATGGATTATAAAAAAGCAGTTTATATCAAATCAGGGTAACTATTCCATTAGTAAAATTTCTATTAATGTCAACATAGTCAGATCCATGTTTGAAGATCCCATCCATTAGAGATACAGTGAACATAATATGTTTTGCTATTTTTGTACAATATAGTATATATATATATATATATATATATATACATATATATATATACATATATATATATATATATATATATATATATATATATATATATATGTGTGTGTGTGTGTGTGTGTGTGTGTGTGTGTGTGTGTGTGTGTGTGTGTATGTATGTATGCATGCATGTATGTATATGTATGTGTGCAGGTCTTGGTGTGTTCGTGTCTTTTCCCGTGTAAGATTGAGAGTATCTTGGCGATGTTTCAACAAGGTCCCACTCACCATCTTCGACAAAGGCTTGCACCAGCACGAAGCCAAAAGCACTAGCCTGAAGATGGTAAATAGGACCTTGTCGAAATGTCACCAAGATACTCTCAATCTTACATGGGAAAAGACCTAAACATGCCAAGACCTGCATACCTATACCTGTGAAAATCTATGAAAACATATATATTGCCTTGTGAATTTCTGACTTGTATGCTGGTATTATATATATTTTTACATTTTTAAAAAAATGGATTACAAAAAAGCAGTTTATAGCATTTAGGGATAATGTATTAGGCGTGGCCAAAATTAGAACTGCGTATAGGCCTGGGTGTGGTGGGGTATGTCTCATGATAATGATAATAAAAGGAAAGGGAACAAACTCAAACCCAATTCTAACTTTGCCTGGCTTTTATCCTTTCTTGTCAGAGAAGAGTATTTGTTGTTTGCTGAGCTAATGAATAAACCACCATTGTACTACAAAGGAGCTGGAGTTTGTATTCATTTCAGGACAAATCTTCAATACTCAAGGACTGGCTGAGAGAAACTATGAATATACTCTGAATATACTCTGACACTCCTCCCTTCATAACTGGAATAGACATAAATCCAATTAACATTATATTTTTCCCATGGTGTACTCCACCCAATGGCTTGGTCATTATGTTGACCAGATGGTCTTCTGATAAACAGTGAAGCAAGCTAATCAATTTATCTTTGATGGCTTCTCTTACATCACAATATTTAATGCTTGCTTCTATTTTTTACTCTATCACCTATTGCCATTTTTATTCAGGCAGCATTATCTCATAGACTAATACAGGTTCAGTTACCTTTATATTTAAATCCTGTAACAGTTGTACATACCAAGTTATTTCTGAACAGAGTTCAGGCAAAGCAATAAATTCTGTCTCTACAGTAGAAATGGCTACAGTTGTTTATTTTCTGGACTTCCAACCAATTAAAACCCCCCAAATAATATCACAATCCCAGAATCTGACTTTCTGGTTTTTACATCATTTGCATAATCACTATCAACATAGCATTTCAATTTTAATTCTTCAGAGACCTGTATTTGAAGACCTAAATTCACAGTTCCCTTCAAATACCTGAGAATCCTTTTTACACCTATCCAATGCAATTGCGTTGGTGCAGCAGTAAAGCGACTCAAAATGCTTACTGCACAAGCTATATCTGGTCTGGACCACTGTGACAGATACAATAGGCTCCCTATTGCTGATTGATATTGTTGTATCTGCGCAGGCATGGACATGTAATAGCCCACCATGACTAGCATGGGAAATATGCTTTAAAAATGATTGGGTAATGGCATGGCAGGCAGCCACAATATGCCAGCCATTACAGTTGAGTTGGTAGTTGCACTTACTTGAATAAACTTGAGCTGTGGATCCCTGGCTTTGAGACTTCATTATGGCCGTACCTAACAGATATGTCTCCTGATCACAAGCTTCACTTTCATCCTCACCCAAACTATTATGAAAATCTGTACTCATAGGTGTTGGAGCAGTATTACAATCTTTCATGTTATATCTCTCCAACAACTGTTCGATTTTCCTTTGTTGACTGAGAATATTACCATCTTTCTCAGCTTTATGTATTTCTACATTGAGAGAATTTTTTATTTCTCCTAAATTCTTTAATTCAAATTTCTTCTTCAACTTATTTGCAAATTCATTTACCTGTGATTCATCCTTTGCAATGAAGCAAAGGATCCACAAATGCTAATAGTTGACAATCCCCACATTTTAACTTTCCAATGTATATGCAACCTTCAGCCTTGCAACTCTTAAACCCAAGACTCTTCAATGCAGTATCTAAACAGATATTCCAATTCCTGGTTGACTGCTTCAGCCCATAAATGGCCTTGTTCAATTTATATATTGTATTAGGCTTTTTATTTTCATACCCTGGTGCTTCAATTTCTGTAGCACCTCTGTTTTACTCTTTAGTAAATAGCAGAACCCAAACCTGCTATAGTAATCTACAATGACAGCTCCTCCCAAACTGGCTTCCATTGGGTCCACTAAATTTGCATGTACCAGCTCTAGAGCTCTTTGTTATCTGCTTTGTACTACTCTTGCTTACTGGGAATGCCTTGGACTTTGATGTTTTGTATACTGCACAATCCAAATATGCCTTACATCCCTTTACATGCAATCCTTCTGCATACTGGTCCATCTTTTGAACAACTTTAAAGCTGGCAGGACCAAGCTTTCTGTGCAAAAGATGAATATATGAATTATGTTTTGCAACATTGTCAAATGTTTGTGCACATTGAAATTTTTGTAACATATAAAGGTTATCATGCTTTATGCCCTTTGCACAGTAATCACATTTTTCTTTATAAGATACTGCCCATTTACAAATGTGGTCTCAAATCCTTGCTTGTCTAAACTAGAGACACTCAGCAAATTATGTTCCATTTCTGGCACATACAAAACATTAATAAATCTTGTTTCCAATATGGAATTTGCACACTGTCTGTTCCAATGACTTTAGCCTACTTGCCATTTGCCAAAACTACTGTGTCTCCAGCTGCTGCATCCATCCAATTTAGCATTATTAATAATTGTTTGATTAGCCCCCCTGTCAATAAGCCATTGATTTCTGCTGCTACAAGAGCTGACTTTTGTTATTGCAATTTGTTCATCAACTTGTCTTTCTTGAAAACTGCTTCTTCTGTCTTGCAAATAGTCCCTTTGCAAACAGCCTGTTTTTAAGTGAGTTGTTTGTCCATAAATGAAGTACCTCTTCTGTTGCTAGGTTGTAACCTGGTATCCTCTGCTGCTCCTCTCTTCTCTGGAGACAGCCAGTCTGTGGAATTTTCCATTCAGCTCCTTGAGCCCCCTCCTCAGGGATTTCTCCTTGCGGCTAATTGAACAAGCTTTAAGGGCTTCTAAATGTAGCTCCTCCTCTGGTTTGCATTCAAACACTGCAGAAACAATGTCCCAAGTTTCATCTAGGTTGTTCAAAACTAGCAACACTTTCTGAGATTCAGGAATCCTCGTCCCATGCTGTTCTAATTCCACAACCAAAGTTTGCATATGAACAAAATGCTGTTCCACTGAATCTCCTGACTGCAAATGAACTCTATATAACTTTCTGGATAATTGTATGATGTTGCATGCAGATACATTCACATGAACAGTCCTCAATTTATCCCAGACTTCCTTTGCAGTCTTTAAATCAGCTACATTGATAAACTGATCATCTTCTAAACTTAAGATGATATAAGCCAATGCTCTATCATGCAGCTTCTGATCTGCGGCATTCAATGGTGCCTGGCATGGATTTTCACCAATATTCCAAAGTTCTTTAGCTTTCAGGAAACATTCCATCTTTGCAGCTGAAATAATATAGTTCTTCTGACCCAAGCGAGGTAGAGAGTTCTCTTTAAGTTTTTCAGCCATCCTGCAAAGTCTCTTGCCTTGTTTTTTACTTTTAAAACAGGCAGTCTCTCATTAATTACAATTTAGTCTTTTTCTGGGCCCATAACCTGATCAGAGTTTTGTAGCATAAATGGCTGAGGCTTCATTTAACTTCTTTATAAACATATAAAGTAAATTTTACAAACCAGTTGTAGATTTCTCCAACATGGAACAAACTCACACAGAAGCAGACATGTTACAAGCAACTCAACTTCATCAGGCAAGCAAGCAAGTAAGTTAGTTTCTCTTTCACTTGAGAGCTGAGCACAGAGCAGAGATAAACCACACCCAGATTCTCTCTTTAAGGTTCAGCTCTCATTGGCTGACTTTGTTACTAAGCTCTATTCCAGTTCATGAAAATACTCTGATATGTTGCCTGAAAACACCTGAAGCCATTGATAATTTATATAAAAGTATATCACAAAAGAGCAGTTTAAACTCCACTATTGAAAAACATCCACAAAAAAATACATACACATGCTGCTGTTTGTAGTTTTGTAAAATGAACATGTTCTTGAATATTTTTCATCCACTGATAAATTTTAAAAATATTCTATCCATTGCTTTGTTTTTTCCAAATGTATTTGGAAAGGATATTTATTTAATTAAGTTACCATATCCACCTACTCGCCCTGTTTCATACAGCAGCCTGCTTGGCACAAATTCTCATTTTCATTCCTTCTTTCAAGGCACATTTATTGGATTCATATATCCCAACAAGCTAAAATATTGTTTATTTATCTAGACAATTGTGGTTTAGTAATGATGCATGTCTCCTTTACGGCAAGCAGTGGAACAATTAATACTGTGACCCTGTTCAAGTTTATTTGGGGCTTATTTGTTTGTAGTATTTATTTTTGATGACAGATTAGATGATTTTATTTCTTTGAGCTCTGGATTTGCTGAGGACTATTCTTCTCTGAATTTCTTTCAGAATTTTTGTGCTTCTTAACCCAGTTTCACCACATTTAGGTAGCTTTTCCACCAACTACCGAAGTTTCTTGGTGATTTGCAATGAAAAGAGCAAAGCAATTGTTCTTTCAAAGCAGTCTGGAATGGGCTTATTGATTAGATTCATTCCCACTGCTGTTAAAATGCTGAGAATACAATGACTCAATGTATGACCTCCTTCCAGTTGGCTAGTAGGAGACTGCAAAAAAGCCCCATTCACTTGCTGCCCTGTCCGAGCTGTGGTATCTCCAGAATGCAAAAAAAGTTCACCTTTACTCCTCACCAAGAAAAAAAGAAAGAAAGAAAGAAAGTGCTAGCATCTGGCCCAATTTTTCAGATCATATTGTAGGCATTTGGCTGTTTGTGGATATACTTGATTTATAAAAAGTGAATCTGTCTTGTTACTAAGCAATCATTTCTCCTATATAAAAAATCTCACTGAGAACTAAGACAATGACATCATGTCATCAGATTTTCTAGCAGTCCCTTTTCCCCATGGTTCTAACCAAGGTCTAGGTTATGACAGCAGCTTAAATGTATATATTGGGTTGAGGATCGGCAGCTGGCAATACATTCTAAGTAAAAATTGGAATGCATTTTAAGGGCATTTCTTTGCTGCCACTAATTCCCCTGATTTGGGTTAGCAAAGCTCTCATCTGTTACAACATGCAAAGGGAAAAGAAAACAAAATAAAGCAAAGCAGATAACTGGCAGCTTGTTTGTCCCCTCATCAACACCATCCTTGCTAGATCAAGCACACAATGGATCTTACATCGCCTGTGTGGGTGGCTGAAATTCCAGAGCTGAGAGAAGGATAAGAGCAAAAGTTCCTTCTGCTGCACTTTCCACAACCTCCACAGAGTTTCATCACTTCAAAGCATGTTATTCTTCTCAATGTAAGTGACCCCTACAGCTGAACTGAAAATAAATCATGATCCCAGATGACAACGTATCTGATATTAACACAGTTGAGAAAGTCCAGAAATATTTCACAAGAAGAGTTCTCCACTCCTCTACTCATTGCAGAATACCTTATGCCATCAGACTTGAAATTCTAGACCTAGAAAACCTAGAACTATACCACCTTCGGTCCGATCTAAGTATAGTATATAAAATTATACATTGCAATGTCCTACCTGTCAATGAATACTTCAGCTTCAACCATAACAATATCCATTTCATGTATTCATAACTATGTTTATACTTATACCTGTTATCTTATAATTGCTTGACAAATAAATAAAATAAATAAATAAATAAACAACCCATGTGATATAGGATTATAAAGGCACAGGGCTACTTTTCAGTTTGCTTTCTTGTGCTTATTTAAATGCTATCCATTGGTCCTTGAATCTGCAGAAAAGGGTATAGCATTTGATGTTCCCATTTCCAAATCCTTCACCTGCCTTTATTTTGGTTTATCACTGAATAACACTGTCCTGATTTCATACATGCTGTGTAGATTAAGCAAAGTGATTGGTTAAATTTTCTAGCTTTGTTGCTCTCCCAGTAGTAAGAGTGTATACTTTCCTCTCTTTTCTGAATGTCACCAGATGGTAGGAAACCATCCAACAATCACAACATTTATAGAGATAAAGCTTGGAAAGATAGTGATTTTTGACACTATTCTGCTCAACAGGTGTGAAAAAGCAAAAGAGGATAGATGCCTTTGCCAATGCCATAAAACTGCTTGATTCAGCAGGCTTGCAATTTTGACAGATGGCTAGACCAGTGCTTTTCTGTTCTATCATTTTCTCGGGAAAGTATGGGCTTAGTGCTTTTTCAAAATTCTTGCATCTGCAAACCTACCATCACTGTTTTGGCCCAGGTGTTTTTCAGATGGGAAGAGGATGATGGTGAGGAGAGAGGAACTGTGAACAGTTCCTTCTATGTATAAAGACTTGGACCTGTTTGGATAACCAAATAAATACATTAAATCTCTTTTAGCTTTGCAGGCTATTGATGAGGTATTAATAACGCTAACATCCTCCCATTTTTCCTCAGTCCCTTCCAAAATGTGGCAAGTTGAACATATGCGTGGGTATCTATTTTAGTTCCATTTATATAAAACTGTCCCTTACTTTATAATGAGATATATCAACATGGTTTAGCTAATGAGCCTTAACAGACCTTAAAAAGATATGTTTTCTGGCTCTTTTTGAAGAGTTTTGCTGTTTCCGTGGGTTACCTTGAGACTTTGATATCTTCAATATCAGCCCAATGATTTCATATATTATCATTTACCACAGACCAAATGTCTTCCTTTTAGCTTTTATATAACCCACTTAGTAGAAAATCAAAAGTGGAAAAAAATGATTTTTAAAAAGGTTAAAATGGAGAAGGGTTTCAGCAAACAGGTCAGAGAGAAGAGAAGAAACGGCATCATGATTAGATGCTGAACATTCCGGGTCCATCCGACAGGGACAGTGAAAGAAAGGGACATGGATCGACAGGGATGGAGAGAATGTTGAACTCAGCACAACCATGAAATATGCTTGCAAACCCATCTGTTACACTCAATACTGAAAGAAAAAGGATATTATTTGATCACGTCTCTCTCTTTCACTGTCCTGACTCCAGGACCTGGAGTGTTCAGAATCCAGTCTTGGTGCACTTCTCATCACCATCCTAACCTTTTTTTTTCCTTCCATTTTTGACTTCCTTCTAAGTGTGCTGTATAAAAGCTGAAAAGAAGACTTTTACTCTTTGGTAAAATGGTGATGTAAGAAATCACTTGCTGATACTAGGTAGAGTCTATCTTTCAGTAATACCCACATTTCCTTGGTGGCATTTCTCAAGGTTATTTTTTTCTAAAGCAATAGATTTCAATACAGGTAGTTCTCAATTTCAACCACAATTGATCCCAACATTTATGTTGCTAAGAGAGATATTTGTTAAGTGAATTTTACCCAATTTTATGACCTTTCTTGCTGCAGTTGTTATCTATAGAGTTATTAAGTTAGCAACATGATTCTTAAGTGAATCTGGCTTCCTCATTCACTTTGCTTGTCAGAAAGCTACAAAAGGTGATCACATGACCCCAGGACACTGCAACTGTCATAAATATGAATCAGTTGTCAATTGTCTGAATTTTGATCGTATGAACATAGAGATTCTACAATGATTGTAAGTGTGAAAAATGGTCATAAGTCACCTTTTTCAATGATGTAACTTTGAATGGTCACTAAATGAACTGCTGTAAGTTGAGGACTGCCTGTATAAACTATCTCTGCCTGATAAATATCTTCACTTCTATTTGGGTCTTCCTTTAATTTATTCCAGCCAATGTTGCATCGGTCACTTGATACTTTAAACTCTGTTAAGTTGACTGGAAAGCCAAGCTGTATTCAGGTATCTGGATAGGCCTGATGCCTTTTCATTCCCTCACCATTAAACTTTCAGGAGAACACATGTTTCACTCTAAGCCTTGCTTTATTAAGGTCCTTTGTCACATATCCACATCCAGGTCAACAGAAGCAGTCAAGCTATGCATGCTTCAGAAATGAATTGTAACAAGTGTTTCAGACTTCAGGAAAGTTAAAGCATCCCTTTAATGAATTGACTCCTTAAAGAAGCCACAACTTTTAAAAAGCTCCTATGTAAAAAGGACCAGCTGAATTAATGAATAACATAGAGATATTTTATGCATGTGATGTCACTTTTTCCAAACCATTTTTGAAAAATGGTATATCTTCACTATAGATCTTCAGTTAAATGCACGGAAATCAGGAGAAAAGGGAACAAAAGTACATTCCTGTCCTCATTTCTACCCTGGTTTTGGTGCCAAATAACCAAACAGGGCTACTGTGTTACACAGGAAGTGCATACTAGTGGTGGTATGCCAATCTTGCTTAGTGTGTACCAGGGATGGGCTTCAAAAATTTTAGCAATAAGTTCTCTGTCCAGTTGCTGGGTGGGTGTGGCCATGGTGGGCATGGCCTACTTAGCCTCCTGCACCATAGTGGGGGGCATTTTTGCCCTCCCCGGGTTTTCCTCGAGCCTCCAGGAGGGTGAAAATGGCCTCTCTGGGCTCTGGGGGCTCTCTGGAAGCCGGAAATGGTCCCATTTCCAGCCTTCCTGAACTTCCAAGAGGCCCATTTTTTGCCCTCCCTGAGTCTCCGCATGCGCCCTACACTTAACTGAATCCAAAATCGGCAACATGGGGACTCCTGGGAAGGGAGGGGTGGGCAGGGCTAGCCAGGAGTGGGATTTGTGGGTTCTCCAAACTGCACAGAATCTTAGCTAGGGGCTCGCTCGAACCCCTGCGAACTCCCACCCCTGTGTGTACTGATGTGTATTGAGCGTACTTCAGAACAGGAAAATCAATAAGATATAATCCAATATAAACCAAAATAAACCATAAAACAGTTGAAACCTGAGTGGCTTCTATATGAGATTATACACAATACTAGAAGGTTAAGGCTATCCCTGTCTCTCTTCCTAAGGGCATTGTATCACTACCACTATGTATACATCTTAATTAACCTTAGGCTGAACCCTGTCTTCTATTTTACAAAAAAGCTGCCTTTGGAAAAGGTGATCCCCTTCTTTCCTCTGCAAAGAATAAGGATTTTCTCGAAAAGTTATGGAGGCTGAAGGGATTACCATTTCTTTTAAGAGGTGAAGAGGGAAAAGTTATGGTCTCTTCTTTTAAAACAAAAAACAAAACTTTTGCCTACTTGCTTGTGGGGGCAGTTGTTTCTTGCAGCCCCCCCTCCCCCCAGAAATGATCAGACAACCACACATCTTAGTTGACTGATCATCTTCTGAAGAAACCCCAAGGAGGAGGATTGCCTGGGGCTATTGGAGGAGAACCATGTAGAGCTTTTATAAAAAACAGGTAGCCCTCCCAATTGGGATCTTCAGGAAGAGAAGAGATCTTTTGTCACTTCTCTCATATCTTTTAATTTGCCCCCAAACTTTACAATTGGTTGGGTTCAAAGGAAGCAAACAGCATTTACTCTTAGTGCCAGTTGAGCACAAATGGAAGCCTGCGTCAGTTCTCATATTCTGCTTGTGAAGTCCAGGGGTGAAATTCAAAAATTTTCCCTACTGGCTCTGTGGGCGTGGCTTGGTGGTACTCAGTCTCTAAAAGGAAGAAGGAAGGCAGGCATGGGTGGGGCCAACTGATTCAAATCATCCCTACCACTTCTCCAAACTGATTGAAATCATCCCTTCCCCAGAGGTGGTGCAAGGTGGTTGAATTTCCCCCCTTTTGTGGACTTTCCAGAGCAGGGGTCTCCAACTTTGGCAACTTTAAGACTTGTGGACTTCAACTCCCAGAGTTCCTCAGCCAGTGGACTTGGCCATAGTGGAACTATGGACAATGTTGAGTCTTGATCTAATCCAAAGGGGCTAATCAGCAGTTATTGGATTGAATCCAGTAAGACTCTTGTATTTTTATGGACCATGGGCAAGGCACTAAAGTGTTCATAATAAACAGTACATGGACCTAACAGGCTGTGAGTTAAAATGCTCTTTCAAAATGATGCAGAAGTCAGAAAATGGTGTCTATAGAAGGGGTGGGATTCAACCAGTGTTACTACCGGTTCGGTGATTATGTTTACCAGTTCTGTGTCTGCTGCTCTTCAGAGCTACTGGTTCTATAGAGCCAGACAGAACTGGTAGCATCCCACCCCTGGTCTACAGGATGTCACAGATTCATTTCCCACTACTGGATTTCAAATCTGGAAAGACCCTTGCATTGTCTAGACTTTTAAAATGCTCTTAGCAATTTTTTAAATTTATTTTTTAGAAAAGCATTTTCTTGCAGAACATCACCTTTAATATTTTGCCTTGGCAATCACATGCCACTAAGGAAATTTCAGACAGTGTTCTGCTACCTTATTTTTTACTCTGAGCCATCTCAAAAAAAGAAAGAAAACTCAATGTAATTACGTGATTGATCTCTTGAAAACAATATTTAATATCAAACACCAACAATGTGAAAGTAATTCTATGTTTCTGAACATCATTCTTGAGTTAATTTTGCTTGAACCATTTGTACACAGGCAAGGATACCTCAGTGCACATGGGTTCCTACCAAGGGATCAACTTCTACTCTCTTTTATTGTAAGTAAAATGGGAAGTAAATTCCCAGGATTTATATTGTTCCACATCAAGTAAAAACCAAGCCTTGAATGAATCAGGTATCCTTTTTCAAAATGTAAGAAGGAGAGAAAATTGATTTATTTGGCAGAGCAGTAAAAATGTGTTTTGGAAAGAAAATTACAAGGGAATGTGTAGTTTATGTTTTGTGTTATAGGAGATAATATCTTTCCTGTTTAATTTATTGCATTTTGATCAAAAATTTCATCCAAGGAATAGTCCATAGCATCAAGTATTTAAAATGTTTGTATATTATCTGCATTTTTATCCTGACAACAGCAAGCCTTTTGAAGTAAAGCCTGAAAAAAGCATCTGATGTGGATCAGGGTGCTTTAGAGCTAAGTAAAGATTTGAAAATGTCAGCCTATTTTACACCCAATTCTCTATTTGCTGGTCAGCTGCTTAAACCTCTTTTTTTTAAAGGTAGGTGAATCAATTTATTCATGCACAACTAACATTTGCAGCCAATTTTGGTCCAGCCAATGACTAAGTGGAAGCAAGGAGTGGGCACTAAATTCACCACACTGAGCAGAAATCCATTGGGTTGGATGAACAGATTCCATCCCACAAATTACTTTCATTCACAGGAATTGAAGGAGGTAAGCAAAAAGGGCTGTAGGATTGCAGCTAAAAATTATCTTGGAGAAAGACCAGTACTGTAGCTTGCCTTATATCCGCTAGCCTTCCTGAGCAAAAAAGCATAGAATCCTGGCAGGTAGACAACCCCCTCTTTGGGCCTCTGAACTTTGCTTTCATATTGAGAGGCTGAACTTTGGAGCTCTCCAAAGCAACAGCCACATCTATTTTTAATAGGGGAGGAGGCAACTGATACAAATTCCCAATGAATGATTTATAACCAAAGCTATATGTGCCATAATAACATTCAAGCAGCAGCTAAGAAATATGTAAGAAATGGGGGCAGAGGGGGAGATTGAAAGATTGGGAAAGGAAAAGTACAGAAGTCACCTCACAACAGGAGTATAGGAGAAAAGGAAAAGCACCTGAGTATTTGTGCCAAAATGTCGGAAAGATGGGAGATGGAGGAGGGTGAGTTAATGAAATTTTGCAAGATTAACCAGTCTTTTAGGTGAACATAGATTAGAGGTTTATGCTTTACAGCAAACTGGGATGTGATTTCTGTTTTATTCACACATTCATGTTTAAGCCTGGCAGAAAGATCAATTTGTTGATTCTTTTAAAAATATTTTCCCTTCCTTCTTTTGTATAGCAAGGACTCTGCAGATTTCATTCATAACATCTATGTTAGGTCAACAGATTAACTAGGCATGCGTGTGCTTTATTAGCTACTACGCTTGAGGAAAAGGTGGTAGTTGTGGCTATCATGAGCTTTGCTCAACTTCATGTTGTGTGCCAGTTATACCCCATTCTGGATTGGGAGGCCCTTCCCTTGGTCATTCTTGCCCTGATCATCTCCTATATGCACTCTTCAAGATTTTCCCCTGGAACTACAGATGGAGCAGAAGGTAGCTATGCAAGCCATTTTGGGTGTCCCAAGGATGTCACATGTGACACCTTTGCTGCATTAGCTGCATTGAGTCCCAGTTTGTTACCAGGTCCAATTCAAGCAGAGATGGTATTCAGCAGGTTCTGACCAGTTCTGGAGAACTGGTAACGGAAATTTTGAGTAGTTCAGAGAACTGGCAAATACTACCCCTGACTGGAGATTTTACAGTATCCTTCCCCTGCAGCACCCACCAAGCCACGCCCACAGAACTGGTAGTAAAAAAAAAAAGAATCCCACTACTACATTCAAGATGTTGGTTATTACCTATGGAGCCATGGAGCTCAGTTGCCTGAAGAACTACCTTACCCCCATTATATCAACCCACCCCACCCAGTCAGTCAGGGAAAGTATGTTACAGACCCCACCAATTAAGGAATTTCAATTGATGAGGAAGAGAATCTTTTCTGTTATTGCCCCAGCCCTCTGGAATATTGTCCCCACTCCCAAAAAAGTCAGGTCAGCCTCCACTCCCCTAGCCTTTTGGAAGGATGTAAAGACCAGGCTTTGTCTAGTTGCATGGAGCTTACAATGTGGCATTCAACTCTGGGGGTAGTAAGCATTTTTTGGGGGGTAATTTTTTTATTTTATTTTATACAAACAATTCATCTTCCATTTAAACAGCGTATCATCTGGATACAAATATCTTATGCAATAACAATTACAGTTTATACATATTCATTGCTTGGTATTAATACTCTCTTCTTATTTAATACTAATTTAAATAATATATCTGATTCTTATAACATTATAAGTAGTAAGCACTTTGAAGTGCTCCCAATGCCTTTAACTTTTAATTTATAATATCTGAGCTTTACTTGGCTCCTATTTACTGATGTACTTTTCTATGTACATCATACATATTTTTCTATGTTTTTTAAAAATGCTTTTAGTTGCAAACCATCTGACAGTGAGAAGGGCAGTATCCAAATTTGATAACTGCATTTAATAAATAAATGAATAAATAAACATATACCTTAAATAAACAAGAGAATAAACATCCTCAACTCATTTTAGGTCAATGTTAACAGGAACAGACTTATTCAGGTTCCTATTTTAATTTTGAAACAATAGTGAAACATTAAGAAAATTCTGTGTATGGTTGAATAAACAGGAGACTAATATACAATTTGATATACAGCATGAAAATTAGATTAATTGTTTGGACCTCAGGTTGTTCAAGCAAAACAAGTTTGAAAAAAAACATTTTTCACAACAAAATGAATTCATTATTTAGATGGAATCATTCTCTTTTTAAAAAATAAATTTTATTAAGTTTCCAAATTTTAAAAACATAAAATACAACTTTACACATTGTTATCAACATCAAGACATCTTTTGCATTTCCTCACATTTTTCAGTATATGTATTTACCATTATCCTTTACCATTGCATCTTACTCTTACTATAAATCAATATCTTTTATCCTTACATCTCAATCTTCTCCATGGTATATTTACATATTCTCTCATTCTTTTCCTAATTGCCATTTTATTTTATTTTTATTTCTAAACCACTCATACCAGGCATACCAGGCCCTATAATAAATTGAATCTTCTCTTTTATTTTCATCGTTAGCCTGTCCATTTCTATACAATCTATTTTTTTTATAACCATACCTTCCGGTGGAACCCTTTTTTCCTTCCAGAGTTGTGCATATGAAATCCTTGCAGCTGTTAATATATGCAACATAATATATCTGTTTTATTGCATTTTTGTGTTATTATACCTAATAAAAAAGTTTCCAGATTAAATTCAATTTTCTGATTCGTGATTTCTTCTATCCATTGTCTAATTGTATTCCAATATTTTTTCACTTCCTGGCATGGATGGAATCATTCTCACTAGGGATTAGAGAAAAGTGGGGAGAGTTCTGGCTTTTTTCTGGCTACTGATTGATATAGCAAGCATACCATGTTTGTTGTCATGGGGAAAATCTATCTATATGATTGTTAAGGGTTGACCCCAACTTGATGGCACATAATTAATCAACTAAACAACCCACACCAAATTTGAAGCAATTTCTCTGCTTGCTGACTGGGGATGTGTGTGCGTTGGGGGGCTGGTGAGGAGCAATAAATGTCTAATTGTTGTCCTGTAGAAATTTTCAATAATTGCTATTAGGACTGGGTTTAAGAATCATACAATTGTCCCTTAGAAGTAGATTTTCAATTATAATCTTCCAAAACATTTATTAAGCAGAGGATAGTAATGACATTGGTGAATGGTAGCCTGAAAAATCAAATAGAAGATCAGATGAAGAACTCCTGGTAAAGTGAGGATGAAAACAGAGTGTTCACATTACATGTATAATGTCAGCCCCAGGATGTAGATCAAGAAATCACCTCCATGTTACAGAGAGTCCTTGACTTACAACTTCATTTAATGACCACTCAAAGTTACAATTGTACTGAAAAAGGGACATTTTTTCACACTTATGCCTGTTGCAGCATCCCCATGGTCATGTGATCAAAATTCAAATGCCTGGCAACTGACTCATATTTAAGACAGTTGCAGTGTTCCCGGGTCATGTGATCAAATTTCTGCAATTTGAGGAATTCTGCAAATTTCTGACAAGCAAAGTCAATGAGGAAGCCAGATTCATTTAACAACAGTGTTGCTAACTTACCAGTCATAGTGAGTCACTTAACAACTCTGGCAAGAAAGATCGTAAAATGGGACAAAACTCACTTAACCAATGTTTCGCTTAGCAACATAAATTTTGGGTTCAATTGTGGCCATAAGTCGAGGGCTACCTGCATTAAGATTGGCTACAGTAACAGAATTTTGCATGTCTGATTATGCTGTAGCTCCTTCCTCTCCTCCTACCAATGTGAATTAGGGAGGTTTGAAACTTTTGTATTCCTCCTTCATTGTTTGGGCTTAAGCTCATTGCCTTGGTAACAGATATCCACTCTCTTCCACAAGGTCATCCTTTTCTATTTCTGCATACATTTACATTTGAGCATACAACGGATGCATTATAAACTACCATAAAAATGACTGGAGACTGCTTAGAAATACACTAGGTTATAATACACATTTTGCATACAGAAAAACCAAGAATAGGAAGGGCATACTTTTTAGAAGTGTTTAGATAGAAGAGATGCAAATATTGTCTCATCACAGAACTATTGATACCTATTGCAAATCTTACATGTAAATCAACTTTTTTTCCCACCAATCCATTGACAAGATCTTTTACATACATCATTCAATGTCCATGTCCCAAAATTTATTAAGGGCAAAACTATTTGGAGCCCTAAAAGTCAGGATTAAGAAATATTTTAGAATGACTGAAGGGATCAGAAAATAATTACTTGTCGCGCCAAGCGACCCGTCTGTTGTTCCGTCGGCGTCCTTCCACTGCCTATGGAATTCCCTGCAGGGAAGAAGTTTAGCGGGACCCTCGCAAGGGTGAATACCAATAACAGACACCAGACATCCGATTGCTTCAAAGGAGGGAGCACATCGCGCCCGGGGCAGGTGGAATGGTCCCGGCAGCCGCCCCGGTTGCTTTGCACAAACCTCTTTTATTGTTTTCTTTCAAGCGGGTGGGGGAGCACAAAGGAGGTAGCAGAATTTTGCCTTATATGGAAGAAATCATAAACAAAGAACAAAGTATGTGATAGTTTGCAAGCTTGCAAGTATGCTTATCATACTGAGCTAACGTGTCCTGGGACGGAGAATACCAACAGTCATTGTTTCGCGATCGTACTGAAACATTTTGCGGTTGGCTAAAACAGGGTCATCAGATATGTGCAAATATCCTTGTGTCCGTGTTTGGCAATGTCTGCTTAATGGTAGAATAGCTACAATTCCTCCTTTTTTATTATTTTTGTGATGCCGTCTCCAGGTAAAGTCCTTTTTCCTCTGAAATGGATTCAAAGGGTGGCAACAAACCCTTCGGTTTGCTGAGGCCCTGTTGCACCAGTTCGTACGAGGAGGAACACTCACCTTCTGATTCTTCATCACTCATAGCCAAAATAGGGCTATGAGTGAGCACAGGAGGCATTTGTATCTATTTCATTCTCTGACTCTTGGTCAGAAGACCACTCCAGCAGAGGCTGTTTAACGGAATCTTTGGATACAATAACAGATGTGAGAAAACTGACCGTTTTTTGAGTATTATTGATTTCACTATCAAGTGTTTGTAAGCGACCCTTTAAGAATTTTAGCAATCGTCCCATAACACATGGACCTATTAAACAGGCAGGTGGGTACTCCTTTTATAGGCTACATGCATACGTCATAGCAGGACAAAGAAGCTTTCTACATAATTATGCTAATGCAAACCTATGCCATAGCTGATATCTTATGCTCCTACTTCTCAGCTCCTCCCAGTTACTCTTATCTCCATAACTTTCGTTTCTCCCATATTACTCTCATTTCTCCACTTCTCCAGCTAGTACTTTTTTTCACACAGCACCTTATCACATGGCTACATTCCATTGTCCATCCATCACTTATCGTACCAGTCAGTAACAGTACATTGCAACATTTCCTCTGTTTTAATTTTTTGGAAAGTGATATCAACACTACCTAATGGTAATTCTTGCTCGCCCCCTCCTCCTCCGAGTCTGGGGCTTGCAAGTGCATTAGGATGCATGTCTTACCAACACTTTTGATGATTTCATCGTTGTCTGAGTCCGAGGAGAATGATAACAAAGGTTGCTTTTATTTACCTGTTTCTGAGGTCGTGACAGGTTGGAATCCAACTGGCTTAATCTGCGTTTTAAGAAGGCCAAAACTTTGCCCAAAATACAAGGGCCAATAGTACAGAGCACAAGTAGGAGAATAAGAGGACCAGCAATGGCAGATACTAAGGTGGTTAACCATGGGGAGAAGTTGAACAGACCCTGATACCATGTGTTTTGAGCCTCTCGTTCTCTTTGCCTTTCCTTTAGTCTCTTATCCAATTCTTTCATAGAATCTAAAACCACTCCTGAACTATCTGCATAAAAACAACATTCTTCTTTCAGTGCTGCACATAACCCATCCTGCTTGAGGAACAACAAATCTAAACCTCTTCTATTCTGTAAGGCAACTTCAGATAGGGAAGTGAGGGAGTTCTGCAAAGCAACTATAGATTGTTCAATGCGGCGTAAATCTGCATCTATGGTGGCGCTTAAATGGCGAAAATGCTGATCAGAAGTAACAAGGCCAGCTATACCTGTGGCCGTCCCAGAAGCCCCCAATCCCAGCAGTACAGCTAGCATCAAAGCAGTTACTACTTCTCTTTTTGCCCTAAGGTTATATTGTCTAGGTTCTAGTAAAGAAACAAAATCTTCTGAGTTATATACATCAATTTTGGGAAGCAATTGTACCTGAATACAAAAGGAAATTTTTTTTTTTTGTCAATAATACATAATCATTTCAGCAAAGTCAAAATGTAATTTGGGGAAATAGGAAGAAATCATGGTGTAATTAGTTGTAGAGTTGAGTATTTGCCCATAAGCGTCCTTGATGACCCATGTGATGTTGTGTGGTCTGTGGGCGTTAAGGCTGGTGGATGTCCCATCAGTCCAGCGAAGTGAACAGCCAAGCAGGAAGAAGAGAAGTGCTGTCATCTTTTTCGGATGATGGCTCCGCTGGTTGTGGGCGGTGATATGGGCGGACACACCTTGCAGGAACCCAAAGAGTTCTGTCAGGAAGCTGGACTGCTGTGTAGCCTCGACCCCAGGTGATCAATTCGGCAGGTCCTTTCCACGCAGGATCAGGTAACTGTCTATAATAGACAAATGGTCTCGAAGGGGGAACAGGTGGTTTAGTGAAGTGTCGAGACGCAGCAGACAGGGGAGGGGTGCCAGTGAGATTGAGGAAGTTAAGCGTATACAGACAAACATTTAACACATTTTGTAATACTGGGAGGCTAGGCGGGCCTTTAAGGCCTTTTGACCCCATGTATCGTTGTAATGCCAATTTTAAGGTTTGGTGAGCCCTTTCAACAATAGCTTGCCTTTGGCTATTGTAGGTGATCCCAAACTTGTGGATAATGGACCAGTGATAGCAGAACTCAGAGAATTGAGAGCTGATATAGGCTGGTGCATTATCTGTTTTTAGATTTTTTGGCGGTCCCAGTACTACGAAGGTCCGAATACAATGATTGATAACGTGCTTTGACGTTTCTCCCCTTTGAGGGGTGGCTATGATGAACCCTGAATAGGTGTCAATAGACATGTGAAGGTATTTCCAAGGGGCAAAAGGTGAGAATTGAGTGACATCCATTTGCCATGTCTCACAAGCCTCTATGCCCCTGGGATTAATCCCTTGAGGAAAAGTTTTTGCTTGCAAACTGCAAGTGGGGCATTGTTGTATGATTGCCGTTGCTTCTTCCAGAGAAATGCCAAATTGTTTAACCAGAGCCTTTTTGTTTTGATGAAAATAACTATGACTTTCCCCTGCTAATAGAGGGGAAGGTTGAGGCATCTTAATACTGATGGGAAGTACTTTACAAGCAGTATCAGCTACCTGGTTCCCTTCTGAGAGGAAACCTGGAAGATGTTGATGACTACGTATGTGGGCTACAAATAGAGAATGGGTCCTAGATTGAATGAGCATTTGCAGCTGAAGCAACAGTGTCATTAATGATGGTTGTATAGAAGGAGATAGATATGCCTCAAAAATATGTAAGACCAATTGGGAGACATATAGGCTATCCGTTATGATGTTAATTGGTTGTCCAGGAAATGTCTTCAAAGCTAAGTTAAAGGCAGCTAATTCAGCTTGCTGTGCCGATGATTGGGGCTTTGTCAGTTGCTTGTGCCAGTTACCTTGATCATACCAGACACAAGCACCATGAGTTTTAGAGCCATCAGTGAAAACTGTGATGGCTTGAATTAATGGAAAAGCAACTACTGGAGAGGAAGAGGTAATAGGTATCATTTTAATTAGCTGCAAACGGGGGTCAGAAGGGAGATGGCAGGAGATGGGACCAATCCAATTTTCCAGAGCGTCCTGTAATGCATCTGACGTCTGAAAAAGGGGTTCCCATTAAGAGAGTTTGAAAGGAATGTGTATAGCTTGAAGATCGTGAGCGAGCAAAGCCTTTGCTCGGTGACGTCCCTTGATACAAAGCAGAGCGAGCTGAAGGGCTCTGGAGGTGACAGTTGCTCTAGGAGTGTGAGGGAGGTGAAGCCATTCGATGATGTATAGCTTTTTTGTTTTGGGATCAATTTGGAAAAGAATGGCTGTGAAAAGGGCTGTTGTGGGCAAGACAGCCAAGGAGAGCAAACAGTTAGGGATGATGCGATCAAGCCCGTGAGGGCATGGAATAGAGGGGAAAGGGTTGCAATAACAAGAGTGGCTACTGTAGTGTTAACAGGCCATGAAAAAGATCTTTCACCTCCAAGAGAGAGGCAATTAAGAGCGGATGAGTCATAAAGAAAGGGGGCAGCGACGATACCTTCTATGGTAAGAGTGGAATTGGGAATGAGCAGAATAGGCAACGAGGGAGGCAAGGGTGTTAAAAGAGTTGCAGTTAAAGGAAGCGTTACAACAGCACCAGGGTCATCATACACAAGGTCTTCAGATAACACTACCGGGAAAGTGGTAGTGGGAAGGTCAGCCTTGGTAGCAGGGCTAGCTGAAAGCCCCATAGTTAGTTTCCCGAAGGCTGAGCAGAAGGGGGGTTACTACGACACTGCGAAGCCCAGTGAAAGCCTTTACGACAGCGAGGACAGATAGTTTTTGGTTTTGCTTTAGAATCAGGAGGCGGAGGACCCCTAGCTTGGCGCGGGTGCCCCTCCTCCTCCCGGCATCCGACACTGATTTTTAAAATGTCCAGGCTTGCCACAGTTGAAACAGTTGCCATTACGAGTTATAGCGAAAGCGTCGGGAGAAGAAGCGGAAGTAGGTAAAGAAGAAGAAATAGCCGCTGCGAGCGCGTCCATTTTATGGGTGAGTGCAGACCATAATTAGTTGCCGCATCTTTTATGTTTTTCAAGACCTTAAATTCAATGTTAGTATGTACAGGGTTGCCGCCACCTCCCGGGGGAAGGGTAAGAGGGAAGGCGGAAAGAGTTTCAGAATCATCTAACGGTAGAGGGGAGGAAAGGAGATTGCTAATAAGACCTCCTCGAGGAATTAGTGGAGAGGAAGAAGGAGTAGGGGCAGAAGGGGTAGGATTAGAAGATTCCGCAGGATTGGTGTAAGGTGGTGGAAGAGAGGGAGTTTCCACCTGTGCCACAGGAGGATCTCCAGATTTAGCAGGGTTGGTAGAAGAAGAAGAAGAAGAGAGAGGGGGGGATATCAGAGGTAAGCGGTGCAGCATTCTCTTTCGGAGGATAGAGTGTGTTTAATGCTGCCATGACAGCCCGCCAAGATGTTAATATTTCGGGCGGGGCTCGGGGAATATCGTGTAGGTACTTCCCCAATCTCTGCCATGAAGAGTGTCGGAGCGTTCCCTTCTCAGGATAAGATGGACAATGTGCCTCTATATATGCCAATAGGTTAGTCAATGATTTTTTTGAAAGAGGATATATAGTGGTGCCATTAATTTTTTGTAAAGAATTAGCCGTCTTCACTATAGTATAAAGTTCGTCCCTATGACCTGACGAAACTTTGGAAAGTGAGGAGCCCATTACTTACGATTGTACGATGCCTTTGCCAGGTGCGCAAGAACGGGAGTGAAGGAGGTGCACCTCTAGACAGAGACCACACCTTGAGACAGCGAAAGGCAGACGGATCCCGGACGAGCCCCCAGTTGTCGCGCCAAGCGACCGGTCCGTTGTTCCGTCGGCGTCCTTCCACTGCCTATGGAATTCCCCGCAGGGAAGAAGTTTAGCGGGACCCTCGCAAGGGTGAATACCAATAACAGACACCAGACATCCGATTGCTTCAAAGGAGGGAGCACATCGCGCCCGGGGCAGATGGAATGGTCCAGGCAGCAGCCCCGATTGCTTTGCACAAACCTCTTTTATTGTTTTCTTTCAAGCGGGTGGGGGAGCACAAAGGAGGTAGCAGAATTTTGCCTTATATGGAAGAAATCATAAACAAAGAACAAAGTATGTGATAGTTTGCAAGCTTGCAAGTATGCTTATCATACTGAGCTAACGTGTCCTGGGACGGAGAATACCAACAGTCATTGTTTCGCGATCGTACTGATACATTTTGCGGTTGGCTAAAACAGGGTCATCAGATATGTGCAAATATCCTTGTGTCCGTGTTTGGCAATGTCTGCTTAATGGTAGAATAGCTACAATTACTCTTTTAATAAAATATTGTATTTTTGGAGAAAAATATACCAGATTTCCAAACAACAGTTATAGGCTCTAAAATAAAAAATGATAATAATAAAACATCTTTATTAAGAAAGATACTCACAATGATTTAATGTCCAAGATATAAAATGAAGACATTTGTTACTATTTTGATCCTTAGATATTGAAACTGTTTTTCTTCTCTCCTGCCCCCTTTTTCTGAACTATTGATCAGAAAATACAATTTGTTCTTTTTTTAAGCTTTTTTTTTTTCCAGACAGATATGTAAGCTTGTTTCCTTTAAAAATGAAATGCTTTCCCAAAGAAAAATCTCCCATCATCAAATTAAAACAGTTGCTCTGTCTGATTTGCTAGTGACTTCTAATTTTGAGGTTATTTTTAGCTAATAAGCACAGGTAAGATAAAACTATTGTTTAAAATAAACTTTCTTTTCCTCTGCCCATATTCTTAATAGTTAAAAAGGGCATTTTTGAATGCCCTATCAGAGAATTTGTGAGATTAATTGTGTATTATATGAGAATATAAAATGTTGAAAATTGAAAAGTGATAAAAGTCAAGCTGAGTTAGGTTAACAATAACATGGATATAATTAATTAAACGTTTTCTTTCATAAGAATTGACATTTTTCATTTGTGCAAAAGGTTGTTCTTTTGTATTTACTCCAGGTTATTTGATGTGCTTATTTGGTTCAATGTTTTGGAGATAAAATAAGACGAGTTATAAGGAATAAAGTTTGTTTTGTAATTATAAAGAAATTGTCCCAGATATGCTTTGGCTTCTATAGAATAATTTATTTGCCCTGAGATATTCCCACCACCCACTTTTCTTTATTTTATTTTTTTTGTTTAATGGAGGAAACAGCAGGTGGCATTGTAACACACAACTTCTGTTCCTCTGTTCTTTTAGGAAACAGCTTTTTATTTACAAAGCAGTTTAGAGATACTATATATGTAGAGGTAAAACAGAATTTTGGAGAATATCGATATATCTATATCATGTAAATCTATATATCATCTATATCTAAATATGGATGATATATATCTATATTGATCTATAGATATCTATATCCATATATGGATGATCAAAGGCCTGGAGACTAAAAGAACAACTATAGGTTTTGGGTTTGGCTAGTCTAGAGAAAACAAGAACTAGGGATGACTTGATAGAAGTATTCCAATATTTGATGGGCTGTCACAAAGAAGAGAGGGTCAAATTATTCTCCAAAGCACCAGAGGGCAGGACAAGAAGTAATGGTTGGAAACTAATCAAGGAGAGAAGCAACCTGGAAGTAAGGAGAAACTTCCTAATAGTGAGAACAACTAATCAGTGGAACAGTTTGCCTTCATATATCATGGTTGCTTCATCACTGGAGGTTTTTAAGAAGAGACTGGATAGTACTTGCCTGAAATGATATAGGGTCTCCTATATGAGCAGGGGGTTGGATTAGACCTCCACAGTCTTTTCCAGCTCTATTCTGTTCTGTTCTATTCTGCTGTATTCATATCATCTATATCCACATCCATCCATCAGTCATCTATCTATCTGTCTATCTGTCTGTCTATCTATTGCAGACATACATTTATACACATATATTTATATAGACAAAAGAGTATTTTTAAAAAAATCATTAGATTTAATTCAGATTTCCAAACTTTCCTACTTAGCAGTTGCAGAGATCATAGAGGTAGCAGGTAGAACAGACTTTCTGACAAGTGTATGAATTTACTATCAGCCCTCCTAGGGAAATTGGTGTTGGTCTCCAAAGTTAGTGTGACTGTCTCAGAGATTTCAGGGTGGGTGACTTTAACTCAGGGGTGGGATTCTACAGGTTTGCACCTATTCGGTAGAATGGGTTGTTAACATTCTAGGCAGTTCAGAGAACCGGTTGTTAGAAGAAATTACTGGCCTAATCCTGTAAGGAAGGCAGGAAGGAAATATTCTGGTGTTGCTTACAGAAGCTGCCTCTCCATTAACTCTTATTACATTCTTGACAGGACTAGACTTCCTGTCTCAGGAACTTCTCTGGAGTTTTTTTTCCCCTTCCTTTGCTGGTACTTTGCTTGTATGGAGTGACCATTCAAAGTTACAGTGGCACTGAAAAAAGTGATTTATGACCATTTTCACCCTTATGACTGTTGCAGCATCCCCATGGTCATGAGAGGCCAGGCAAGGAGATGCGTGCCTTGATGTGAGTGATATTGAGTTGGCCACATCCAGCCAGTCACATGACCACCAAGCCATGCCCACCAACTAAGCCACACCCATAGAACTGGTTGTTTAAAAAATTGAATCCCACCCCTGCTTTAACTCAATGTGAATGTTTAACCTTGAAGATAGAGAGCTAATTGATTCAGAAATCCCAGTTAACTGTGGGATGGGTCAAAGCAATAAAAAGTTATTATGAGCAGATGCCAGGTCTGAGCTAGGGATGTGAAAGGATTCTGCTGCCAAATCTAGTGGAAAGAAACATATTCAGAACTAACTAGATCTTGCTGGATATAGAATGAAGCAAATCTGGTTGAAGTTCATCTGTGCCATTTAAATGTCTGCAGGAGTGGGGAGAAGTACTGCAGCAGATTTAAATCTCCTGATCCATGTCCTGTCTTCAGCAGGTTCTAGGAATTCCCATGACCTGTAAATTCAGACTATCTCTTGGAAAAGAAAATGAGGACCCTTTGACTTTGAAAGTAAATGAAACTGCAAACTAGTCTGATAGATTTTTTTTTCTTTTCTTAGCATTGAAAAACTTTTTAAAAATCACTGGCACAAATATTGCCTCACTGAAACAGATAGTAATAGATGATTTAGATGAGGTAATTGAAGGGGATCTCATCAAATTTGCATATGACACCAAACTGGCATGCATAGCCAACACTCCAAAAGATAGGCTCAAGATACAGAAGGATCTTGAAAGACTTGAACATTGGTCTCTAACAAAATGAAATTCAATATTGAAAAAAATAAGGTTCTACATTTAGACAAGAAAAACCAAATGCAGAGTTATAGTATAGGTGATACCTGGCCCAATAGTAGTAACTGTGAGAGGGATCTTGAAGTCCTAGTGGACAATCATTTAAATATGAGCCAGCAGTGTGCTGCAGCTGTCAAAAAAGCCAACACAGTCCTAGGCTGCATTAACAGACAGACAGAATCAACTACTAACATGAAGTGGTAAGACCACACTTGGAGGACTGTATACAGTTTTGGTCACCATGATATAAAAAAAGATGTTGAGGCTCTGGAATGAAGGACAACAAAAATGATTAGGGGACTTGAAGCAGAAACATACAAAGAACAGTTGCAGGAATTTCATATGTCTAGTAGAAGGATGGGGTGATATCATAGCAATATTCCAATATCTAAGGGGCTGCCACAAAGGAATGAGGGTTAACCTATTCTTCAAAGCACCTGAAAGAAGAAGCAATGGATGGAATCTAATCAAGGAGAGAACAAACCTAGAATTAAGAGAAATATCTTTGCCTGAAATAGTATAAGGTTTCCTGCCTCAGTAAGGGGCTGGACTAGAAGACCTCCAAGGTCCATTACAGCTCTGTTATCCTGTTCTTCTGTTATAGATTTCTAAACATTTGCACTTTCTGAATGTTTAAGGGGAAGGAGAATTGCACTGAGGACAAAATAATAGCAGAAGTATGCTAATAAATAAAGAACATTCAATTATAAAGTCATGAATTCTCAGATAGACAGTGTAACCTTCGGAGTCTCTCCACATGGAATAACCAAATATGGAGATGGGTCCAGGAACCTTCACACCCCAATGAGACTGGCCCACACCTCCTGCACCGGTAAGAAGGGACATGCTGTGGATCTCGTCAACCAAGGAATTTCAGCAGGCTCCAGAAAAAGAACCTTCTCTGCTGTGGCTCTTGCCCCTTGAAGTGATTTTGGCTCCCAATTTCTTATCATTTTGAAAGAGTCCCAAGACTCAGATGGCATGGGGACCCAATGGAGGAGATTCATACTGAGGGGTGTGTGTGATTAATTAAAACCTAATCCCACCTCCTACCCTTTGTGTGTCCAGCTCCCGCCTTTCCCATCTGGTTTTGATGGTTTTTAATTGTGAATGATTTTATCCACTATGTGCCATGTGTCACCGTTCCAGCCAACCTCCATTCCAATCAGTAACTCCAAGACAAACATATCTGAAAAGTATATTTGTTAGAATAGCACCTGGCATATCTGTGGAAACCTGAATCTAAAAGTTTTTTCAGCTTTCCACAATTTCTCAAACTACAAATCCATCCCCCCTTGGTCATCAATCACATCACATGGCCCAATCATGATCTGTCCAAAAATAAGATCCTTATTTCATCCTGCACCATATTAAATGACCTTGGACTTACAAAAGAATTTTATTTTGTCTACTTAGAGCTACTTAATTGAAATCACCCTCCTTCCACTCTCCCAGACTATGTGGCAGCGTGGAATATGGCCTCCAAAGTTGACACCATGTTTGTATCAATTGTAATGTCTTTTTTTCTTTAATGTTTTATGCTGTAAGTTGCCCAGAGTCTTTGGATATGAGATGGGTGGTAAATAATTTTTCTAAACAAACAAACAAGCAAACAAACAAACAAATAAAATGTGAATCCTCTTAATGTCTGAAGAAAAAGTCTTGAATGACAACTTAATTTGACAGTTTTAATGTCTACTTAACAGGTACACAGCCTAATCTTAAAGAAACTGTATCTGAAATATATCCATGTCACTGCACAAAGGAGGATTGGGAACAGTTGCTTTTAATATCCTCTCTGTCACCCCCCCCCCTCTTTCCACTTCATTATTGTTGTCACTGAATATAACAGGCTCCCTATTTCAGATTGAAAGAATAAGGTACTATTTTATCATTTAACTTTATGTGGCTATCAATCTCATACTCTTGACTTTTGGCAATTAACCACATACACCATAAAACACATAATTATAAAAACAGCACACATATAGTAAGTAGACAAGGTAAAGAAAACAGAACCTTCACTAATAAATCAACACCACTACTGAATAGGCATTGCCACACATCTAGATTCCCAAGCCAGGGAACCATTTTTTAAGACCTTGTGAAAGGCCAGAAAGGTGATGGGCAATCTGTTTTCTCTTCCTCTCTTTCTGGACCTTGCAGATGATATTCCCTAAATAGACTCAAAGAGACTCCTTGTCTCTGGAATGATTGGAGTGTGTGTATTTAAGTGTGTTAGAAGCTAGAATGAAAAGGAAGAAAGTCCTTTTCTCAATACTGGAGATCTAGAGAATGGGGATGAAGAGGGCCTATATGGGGGATGAGTCCTGAGGACTAATTAGAGGTGGGTCTCCTCCTTGTACATGCCCTTCATCATGATGGTAAGGGTGGGGATGCACCAGTACTTCTCTGTTTTTATTGTGTCTGCAGAATGCTGTCTGCTTGCCTTATTTAAAGTTATTATTCCCTTTTGCCTGGGAGAGGAGGGATGTTCAGAAGCTCTGCCAGCTCTGCTGTGACCTTTTCACTAGGTATTTTATAGTCTAAATCACCCACATATGATTGAGGTTGGATGCCAGATGGGCAGCATTTAATGAGATGATAGGAGAAGCTCTGTGTAATTCAGAAGTTTTTTGTACTCACTTTTCACTCCAGGCCAACTCAAGTGTCTCCACCAATTGCAACTATCCTAGACCAAAGATGAATATAGATCCCCATGCTCTTCTAATCCTCCAGTTATACTACTGCAATTTGTTCTATTTAAAGCTGCCCTCAAAGGTGTCACAGTGGGAACATTTACTGACCAGCAGAAGATAGCTTAGCACAATGACACCTATGCTGTGCTAACTGCATCCAGTTGGCATATTATCTATAAAGTTCTTTGTGGCTTGGGCACTCACTCTTTAAGGTCTGCTACCCCAGATAAAAATTGCCCACCCAATTTCTGCAGACTGAAAGGGATTGCTGTGAGTCTCCTCTGGGAAATTAAATGGCAAGTACCTGAAGATGCCCTTCTCCTTCTGGAACCCTCCAAGATCAGATGCCCCTGTCCAAAACATTTAGGAGAGCAATTTAAAAAAAAATGTAGCTTTCTATCTTCAGATAAACAGCAGTTTGAAGGATTTTGATTAGCTTTCAGAATTGCTGATTATGATTTTTATGTTGATTTTAGGTATTAATTGATTATAATAGTAAGCCACTTAAAATAGATAGAATATGCAGGAAACAAATAGTTCTAAAAATCATAAAATGTTCAAATACTCAATCTAATGATTTCCCTTTGTACATAGAGCTAAGAATGTGTTCCGGTGACTTCTTTGCCAAGCATTGGGAAGTTTCACAGCCTCTGAAATAACAGAAGGAGAAGATGGTTGTAACAAAAAGCTACATATTCAACATGGAGCATAAGACAGTTCTCAACTTATGATCATAATTGAGGCCAGGATTTCAATCTCTAAGTGGTAGAGTCATTAAATGAGTCATTACATAACCAAAGCCTATTTTACCATGGCTGTTAAGCAAATTATCACTGGCAAGTGAATCACATGTTCTTAGGTGAATCTGGCTTCCTAATAGACTTTGCTTGTCAGAAAAGAGCTGGGAAGGTCACGAACAGGGATCACATGACCACGGGATAAATATGAGCCTTTTGCCAAGCACCTGAATTGTGGTCATATGGCTGCAGGGGTGATATGACAATTATAAGTTTGAGAATGGGTAGTAAGTCATTTTGTCTGAGGCTATCGCAACTATAAACCATTGTTAAACAGCTGTAAGTTGAGGGCGACCTATACATGTGACACTAAGTAGATTCCAGTTAGGAATCAGAAGTCTGTATTAGGAATTCATTTATTTGCTCAAATTCTAATTCCTACTTGCTTTGGCCGAAGCCAAATTGTTTTCATTAGGTTTATACCAGCTGCTAAAAGTTGCTAAGCTAAAAATTACTATGTATTTTAGAGAGGGGGCATTTATTTATTTATTAAAACCCTAAAGTCCATTTATTAACCAATGTGACATAAATGCTCAATAAATGTAAAACATTGTGTATGTGCACACATGGGTGTTTGAAAGCCATTGTGGTGAAATGAAAGAGCAGGTTTTAATAAATGAAAGCTTTGGCAGCAATTCATCTTTTCATTCACAATTAAAAACTAATTATTTGCCTTAATAGCCATTATAATGGTGTGTATTTTTTAAGTAAATCATTCCAACCAAGAAATTGGTTAGAAAAATCATATTAAGAAGACTATCTTCTCCTTTCTTCTAATGGAGATTAACATGATAATTTTAGCCAAAGAGGCTTTTTATGCTGCAGCATTTGCACATAGATGAAAATAAGTAGCTGCAGAGAAGAAATTGAAACAATGACATTAATGAAGCCATAGGAGGCAGCCATCTTGCACACTGCAGGGTAAATCAGTTTTGCACAGTTGGTACTTTGAGACACACATGTGACACAATTAGTGGAACAAAATAAGTTTCTTGTAGCTGAGGCATTTACTGCAAATTAAATCATTAATCTCATTTCTAAAATGGCCATGTAAAACTGAACGTTGTGATTGGTTGCCAAACCTCCTACCCACCTGTGCAATGAAGCCTAGGGTGGGTTTATTCTCTCTGGAGGAGAAAATGGTTGCATCTAGGGTGGGGTTTTGAACTAAATCTTGATTGTGTATATAACACATGTATGGACTCATCGAGACAAAGCTATATCCACATCTAGAGGCACATCATATGTCTTTTCTCGATAAATAGCATTATGCAATGTAGAAAAAGGAGTAAGAAATATTAAGGTAAAGAAAGTCAAGATATTTATATAAGAATCTAATTTTGATCAACATTATTCATTACAACTTTCCTTCATTTTATATTTTTGCCTCCACCAGTTTTTTATAATGCTGCATAAATAACCCATCTCTCTCTCTCTCTCTGAGTATCATATCATATCAACTCCATTCAACCACAACTTGCTTAGCAGGGGTGTCCAACCCATGTCGTCATGGCAGTGTCATGTGATGGGTTAGGATTTTTTGTCCCCATTGCTAAACCGGGCATGGGCGTGGCCAGCACGTGAAGCATCTGGCCCATGGGCCAGGAGTTTAACAGCCCTGTGCTTAGTCTTTCCTTTCTAGTCACCCTTTTACTCTTCTTTCATTTTGTTCTGCAATTTGATCCTTGTTCATTCTCTTTTTAACAGTACATGAAAGTACTAGTTTCCTACTGGCTTCTATTTCCTCTAGTTTGCTCGGTGTATTCAATCCACATTCATTCAAGTTCCATTCAATGCTCTAGTTTTTCACCACTGATGTGTAACTTGCAATTAAAATCAAATCAGTGAAAACCTTTCATTGTATCATGCATTGATTAATTTACTGCATGAACCTCGTGAGCACTGTACAAAATAGGCAACTAAGCAGGAGAACTTAGTGCTAAGAAATACACAATCAATAACCATTTATACATTGCAGTTGTTTACTTCATTTTCCTGTCAATGCAACTTCCTTTGTCTTTGCTGTATTAATATGCAAATCCTTATATCTTGTTGCATGAGAATATCTAACATTTGGGTCCCCAGCCAACAATAAGGCACCATTTGCATCTGCATCTTTTCATTTGTATCTATCAATCAACATCAGGAGTATTTCAAATGCATCTGGATAAATGCATAAAAACATTGTACATCCTTGTCTATTTCTCTGCTGAATGTTGAACCATTTGCTAAATACTCCATTTTATTCTCATGCATTTCTTAACTAATCTCCCTGTAACTTTTATACATTCTTTGCCTAGGGAAATACATTTGCAATCATCAGGATAGATACAGGCTTTACACATACTTGCACACACTTATTAAATCCAGTATAAATAACCAGTATACTAGTTATTAAATCCAATATAAAGCAGCACTGCAAGTCAAAGGTAAGGGCCCTTCTGTCTTCTCTTCTCTGAAGGAGAAAATCATCTGAAATTTTCTTCAAGAACTGTGTTTGGCTGAGGTGGATTCCCAGTAGAGTTCAGGGTGGAGCATCTCCATGTGGAAGGGAAAAGGCCACTGCCTGAAACCCTGGAGAGCCACTGCTGGTTAGAGTTAACACTTCTGAACTACCTGAACCAAATATCTAATCTGTGTAAAGTACCTTTTTAAGCTTCTAATGAGAAGCTGGCAGTTTAAATGGAGCAACTTGATGTTTAACCCGTGCTTTCTCTCTCTCGAACCAAGTAAAAATTAACCTAGAGTTGCAGTTTTTCATGTGTGAGAGGCATATTGTATGTTGCCATCCTGGGAGAATTGAGTGGTACAATTTTCATTGTGAAAATAGCATGAGGTGAAGGGTTCAGTGCTCTATTCCTTGGACATTTCAACTAGCAAATTTTCTGTGGCTCGTATTTATTTGTACATTTTGGGAAAGTAAGATTAGATGGGAGAGGTGATCTTCAGTTATGCCCAAGCCACCATTCAAATTAGCATTATTTCAAATTAGCCCTTGCATTGCTTCAGAGAGGTTTATTTCATTGTAACAACAGGAAATTTGCAGGTACAGCTTGGTTCTACATCTCTTAGATTACATTGTCCTTCTCACTTAAGTAATGAATTGCAATCATTGGCCTCTGAGGATTTTTACATCCCCAATTACCGCTGCATGTGTAATTCAACACATTGAATTAATATTCTTTTCTTTGACTTTGAATGCGCCCAGGAAGCCTAAGCTATTAATGTGTAAAGAGCTCTTGCTGGAGTTTGTGAAATATTATATGACCTGCTTGATCACTAGTTTAATTAGATGCAGATTCCCAGCTGTTCAGGTACTCTGGGAATGCTAAAACTGAGATAAGGTGATCCACATGAAGGGATGCCCTTTCAAGAACACAACTTTTCTGAAGTCTGTGGGAAGCACTTTGATTGACTTTTTATCCAACTTGTACTTTTCTTGTTATAGTTCATAATCCGTTGTACATTTTTATATCTAGTTGATTCTGAAATCCCATGACCGAGTTCACAGGTTGCACAGAATCAGGATTAGGCAACAAATAATCCTGGAGTTATATTGTTGCTGAATATATGGTCCAGTGGCTCTAATACAGTATGCCTGGTGATTAAGAATGCTGAAAGTTATTGCTCAACATCCTCAAAGAACCAGTCACTAGAGTAAGCCATCACCCGTTTTATTTGGTTTTTATTTGGTGTACTGAATCCGGCCTTCTAGTTTGTAAACCATTATTTATGGCTTAATGAGATGTATGTATCTGGCAAATTGAGATTAAAACCAGCCTCAGTGTAGTATAGTGATGGATGAATTGCCCAGGAGACCTAGCTCAACTATCAACTGGTGGTATACAGAGAAACTGAGAGGGATGAAATGGATGAAAAGATGCCTAGAGCGCTGCTGGCAGAAAACAAGGATGAACTTGATCAAACACAGGTAAGAGCTGCTATGAAGGCCTATCTTGTGAAAATTCATGTGCCAAAGTGTAAATCCTTCTCTGCACTAATTGTGTCCATAGATAATTGCCCAGAAACCCTGTTTAAGGTGAACCTCCTCCTCCTGGGGAAGGAGGAGATTGAGGTCTACCTGAAGGGGTGCACTGAGAACTTTGCAGATTTTTCTGGAAGATAAAATCACTCCACTTCATTCCTAATTAGATGCCAATATGGTTGCTGGTCTGGTGGAAGCCTCTGAGGCTGGTTCTTGTCTTGTTATCTGGGGATGGTTTGACCCTGTTACTCCTGAGGAAGTGGACAGTATTATAAGGAGTAGGCACAAAAGCACCTGTGTTTTAGACCCATGTCCCTTCTGGCTTGTGAAAGCTTCCCAAGAAGGTGATAGGCAGATGGATTCTGGTGGCGATTCATGATTCCCTACAGGAGATAGTGCCCCAGCATTTTAAGGAAGCCATTAAGAAGAAGCCATTGCTGGATTCTACCTTGTTGGATAATTTCTGACCTGTCTCCAATCTTCCCTTTTTGGAGAAGGTTGTTGAGAAGGTGGTTGCATGGCAGATCCAGAGATTTCTGGATGAAATGGATTGTCTACAAGCCTACCAGTCAGGATTCAGACCTGGATATGGGACAGAAATAGCATTGGTTGCACTTTTGGATGATCTCTGATGGGAGTGGGATGGGGTAGTGCATCCATCCTAGCTTACTTGACTTCTTGGTGGGTTTTGATACCATCGACCATGGTATTCTTCTGGAGCTGCTTGAGGGATGGGAGTGGGAGATCCTGTGCTATTCTAGTTCACTTCCTTCCTCTGCAGCTGCTCTCAGTCAGTGTTGATTGGAGGGAAGATATCCAGTCCTTGCCCACTGCTTTGCAGGGTCCCACATGGTTCGGTACTCTCTTTGCTCTTGTTCAACATTTATATGAAGCCATCATGTGAGATCATCCATCACCATGAACTGAGGTATCATCAACATGCTGATGTTACTCAGCTATGTGTCTCAACTGGTGATGAGTTAAGCAATGCCATGTCCTCCCTTTCACACTGCCTGGAAGCTGTAAGGGGCTGGATGGGGAGCAATGGTTGAAACTGAACCCTGGCATGACTGAGTGGCTCTGGGTTTGGGGTTCTTTGGCATATGGAGAATTGCCACTTTTGATCTTGGATGGGATGGCACTACCCCAAACAGACCCTGTGTGTAATCTGGGGGTTCTCCTGGACTCACAATTGCTCGAAGAACAAGTGTCAGTCTTGGCTAGAAGGGCATTTGCATAACTGCAGGTTGTGTACCAACAATCCCTACTCACGGTCATTTATGTCCTAGTTACTTCCTGTCTGGATTATTGCAATGTACTTTACATGGGGCTGACCTTGAAGAGCATTCAGAAGCTCCAGTTGGCCCAGATGGTTTTGTGCAGATCTCTCCTGTGGGAGCTGCATTTGTTGCCAATTTGCTTCCAGGTGCAATTCATGTTGCTGGTTGTCACCTTTAAAGCCCTTCATGGCTTGGGGCCAGGTTATCTGAGGGACTATCTCCTGCTAGTCACATCTACCTGATCACTAGAGCAGGGAGGCAAGGAATGTTGTGGTTCCCATCCCCTAGGGAGGTACACCTGATGGGACTGAGAAGAATGGCCTTTTCCATGGACTTCTCTCTCTGGAACATTATTCCCTCAGAGATTAGAATGGCCCCCATTCTAACACTCTTCCCGAAGGCACTAAAGACTTGGTTCTGCCAGTGGGCCTGGGGAACCTAGAGTGAGATGGAGCCCATTAAATGGCTTTTGTGAGATGTTGTTGATGGGATGGGAAGTATGTGTGTTATATTATTTTATTGATTTATTATTTGATTATTTTCTTGTATTAGTTTTATTTTTGATATATGCTGTGTTTATATTCATGTAAACTGCCTTGAGTCACCACGTGTGAATAGGCAGCAATATATATTTAAAATAAATAAATAAATAAACTGTCCTAGCTCAGGTAAAATTAAGGTGGACTTCTTTTAGAGCATTTTCTTTCATTTTACTCTTCTCATTCTCCAAATTATTTGGCTGCCATTGGTGCTGCAGCAATGTAAGGAGGTGAGTTTTCACCTCCATTCTTCACTCTTTGAGGGCAATGTTAGGGTACAAGAAAGCCACACATTGCTGGAGGAATCATTGAGAAATGCCACTTTCCTGAAGATGACAGTGATATCAAAGGATGGGGGAGATGGGCAGATGTATGAAAAGTACTGTACTTGGGGACAGAGGAAGATTGTCCTTTGAAGAAAAGAATTTAAGAAAATACTTCAAAATCTAAGAGGCATTATTAGTGTCCAAAATTCATCAGTCTGAATTCAGAAAGCAAATTTCAATGCCAATCCATTCTTAGACTGTAATAATCAGATTTGTATCCTGTCTAACTCTAGGCACTTAAAGCAGCATATGTAGCATTCTCCTTTACAATATTTTTTTCAACAATGGGATGAGTTGGGAATGAAATATGACAACTGGCACAAAATCACTCAGTGAATTTCCCTAGCTGAGGACTGATTTGTACTTTGGTCACTCTGATCCTAGTACAGGAATTAATTATTCCACTATAGTGGCTTCTATCTAACTCCAACTAAGACTCTATTCTGGAGCAAAACCTACTGACCTTAGCAGAACATACTGGCTTAGCACTGGATTCTATGTCTCATCAAAATAAGTGATGTATTTTATATATTATTTTAGCCACGGAGATGCTATTTCCAAGATCAGATCCCCGAGGCTTAGAAATTTGTCTAGAAGAGGATTTAAAAGAGAGATAATGTGTATTGAAAAAACAAAAAGGGCATGGTAATTCAGACAAACTGGATCTTTGTTCAAAATTAGAAGATGGTTCCAGACAATTAGCACTGCACAATGATTAATTACCATCATATAATGCAGTAGGTTCACCTAGAAGAAAGCCATCTGTAGAAACATCCATCAGGAGAAAGCATCCATGCTACCACACAGGAATATAGAGTAAAAAAGGTAGTATAACAACAGCTTGCGATATTGAGCAGATTTATCTTCTCCTTCTTTTTCTGGTTCAGTGTAATATTCAAATTTAGAAAATAGATTAATGCATGTAAGTTTAATGCATTAAACTAAGCATGCCTTAGTTTTTAAGAATACAGATAGAGTTGAAAGACAGTTCTGTATTAACCATCATCTACCAACAAAAAGCTGATGGAACTATTGAAGAAGAGAATCAGATCTCTTTAAAACACAACCCCTGTTAGAACTAAAAGTATAATCTAGAACTGTGTTTCTCAACCTCTGCAACTTTAAGACAGATCATCTTCAACTCCTAGCTGCTTATGCTAGCTGGAAAATTCTGGGAATGACCCATTTTAAAGTTTCTGCAGTTGAGAATTACAAATCTAGAAGAACACTTTCTTCCTAGCATACTTTGTGCATATTAATGTAGAGTTGATACTAATTCTGAGAAAATCATAAATGAACAACTGCATATTGATCTTTTTTTTCTTCCTAGTGTTTTCCTATAAGTACAGAGTCTACTTTTTTCGGATGAATTGAATGTTGATCTATTGGTTGCAATAGGAGTTAACTGGCCAGCTTGACACCCAGATTTGCTATTGATGCATCACATAGTCGCCCTACTATACCCTTTCTCCAAAATATTAGAATCTCTTCTGGATTTAGAATTCAAAAGATTTAAAATATTTTATTAAGGTAAATTACTTCTGCAGAATCCAAACTGGATCGTTCACCAGGACTAGAAGTTTTGTTTTCTAAGCTTTTGGACTCATGCTGGAGCCCATCCTGAGGGAACTTTTTCTATCAGAATGTACACCTTCATGTAGGTATATTTGCAAATAAACAACATATATTTGCCTTCATTTGTAAATTACTTCTGACCATATGTGGCTATTCAGACCATCATGAATGCTGGGACCTTAGGGCATTCCACTGTGACAATCACCACTCGGCACACATGCCTTCAGAGCCATTTTCTTATGGGAGTAACACCTAAAACTGATCTGGGCACCCTCCAGCTGACCAATAAGGGGGTGAAGTAATTGGCTCTTGCAATATCCATTCCCATCTGCATCAGACTGCATGGTGATACTTTGTGGGCATTGAAACAAAAAAAAATGGAAATTGCTGGAAATTAAACTAGAGGAGGAACAAGTTAAAGAAACGATGATTGCTTGGGGGAAGAATTTTGGATATGGGATTGATTTGGAGAAATGGGAAAAATTGTGGTCTCAAAATTATAAAATGACAATGTCAACAGCTTATAAAGAAAACTTGTGTGAGATGTTTTACAGGTGGCATTTTCCCCCAACAAGAATTGCAAGAATGTTCAAGAACAAATCTGAAAAGTGCTGGAAATGTCATCAGATACCTGGCTCATACTACCATATGTGGTGGACTTGTGAGGACGCTAGAAAATATTGGACTAAGATTCGCATATGGTTGGAAAAAATGACAAAGACACATATAGACTTGAAACCAGAGATTTTTTTATTGGGAATCTTACCTGATATATATAATAAAAATTTGAAGTATTCGATTGTAAATATATTAACAGCGGCTAGGATTGTATTTGCTAAAAACTGGAAGAGTGAGAAAACTCCATCAGAGGAAGAAATTATTAAGAAAATATTGGATTGTGCTGAAATGAGTAAATTGATATTTGAAATTAGAGAACAAGAAGATAAACAATTTTATGAAGTTTGGGATCTTTTTTATCAATGGTTAGATAATAAAACATAATAATAGAACATTCAGATTTAGCATAAAATTTTTTTTTCTTTTTTTTTGATATTATCTTTATAAAACATTATCAAGATAGATTTGGTATGATCTTATGATTTATTGCAAAATAAACTAAGTAAACTATAGTTATCTTGTTAAAATATGAATTAACAAAATTATAGATAAATGATTTTTTAGTGATGATATTAGGTTATACAATTATTGATTGATAATATGAGCTATTATGTAATATAATTATATTAGTGACTAGGAAATGGATGCACAAAAAAAAAGTGGTAAACCAACCGATGCACTGTTTGTAAATTTATGAAGAAGGATGATATTTTTATGTTTTATGTGGTATGTCTATGTTGTTTTGTTGTTAAAATAAAAAACTTTTTTTAAAAAAAATGAGAAGAGTGTCAGATATCCCTATCAGCATTCAGGATTGGAAAAGAATTGTGAAGGAATAACTGTCTCTGAACTTGAGTTGATAGAATTTATTAAGAAAAAGAATGAGTAAGAATATAAGAAATTTAAGAAGTGTCTTTGCTTTTTAATTGTGGAATATATTTATAGGCAATTCAGAACTGTCATTCTTGCTTTCAGTATAACAGAAAGGACACTAAGTATGGCTGTCTTAAGAGTCACACTACAAGTAAACTCATTAAAGCAGTGGCAACATTTTTAGGGTCATGCAGAAACCTGTAAAAAAGATGTTCTGCTTTAATCAATAGAGACGCTGTTTCCTGCAAGATCCAAGACACTTCTTTCGAATCCAGTTTGAAGCATACACAACCCTAAAACTGATACTTTTGCCCTTTAACACTCAGGAAATGGACCCTGGTATAAAAGGAAAGCCTGAGCTATAAGTACAGCAATTCAGTCTAGCACTACATTGCTATTGTATCTGTGTGGATCAGTTATCAGAATATTTTAGCAGACAGGCATTCAGAATTTAAAAAATTATGCATTTAACAAGAACTGCCTCTTGTTATGCTACAATCTTAGAGGCATTGTAGCCTCAAGTCTGTCACAAGGAAAAATCAGAAGGAGTTTCCACCTCAGATTAACTTACGTGGACTCCAAGGTGTTGGTGGTCTCATTCTGGGGGACAGGAAATCACCCAACCACACAGAGCTCTGGCATTATCCTTTCCTGCTGAACAGAGAAATACAATACAGCCTTACTCAATTTGGTTTGTCATTGTATCTCCCACATGAGTAAGGGAAATGAACATTTCATATTCTTTTGCAGTTCATCCCTCCCTTCATTCCCTCTCCATATTCCAGGACCAATTTACTAGGCTAGCATTTTTCTGGTGGGATAATCTTCCTCAAAAACTTTCCTAGAATTCCTGTCATGTTTGCTTCTGACAACTTCTGACTACCAGGAGCTCCATACTTGTTGAACACTCCCAGAACTCTCTCTTTACATTTGCCAATCAGATAGTAGTGAGGGTGAGGCAACTTTTCCACAGGGAGATATGCAAATTCCATTTTCAGTAACTATTTGAGAAGTCATCAGTAACTGCTTTTGGAAAGTGGTATTCTCATTCCTTCTGGCTACCGTGATGGTATTGCAGGTGTAATTGCTGTAATGATGACCCAAATATTCTCTTCAGCAAGTTCTCAGAAGTTTCTGAAATTAAAAATGTTTCTGCTTCTTATTACATAGACATGGTATAATTGGGAGACATACTCAAGGAAATATAAATAAATTTTAACCCTACTGAAGTCCACAGTCCATTGTTTTCTCCAACAAATAGTACTGGCATCACAATAGCTCTTACTCTAGGGAAGGCATACAACCCTTTTGACTAGTAACCATTGATAGTATCCAACTTCCTCATGAGAATGTCCTAGGATTTCCAGGAAGGCCTACAATATGTTTAATTCAACAATTCAAGGAATATAGGAATTTGATTTTTACTGCTAAGAAGGAAGCGTAGAATTCCATTGTCCATTTTGGAGCCAAATTACATGTAGCAATGGAAGCGTTCTATGCTTAAATGGAAGAGCCTTGGACAGAATGTATGTGGGTTGGAATTTAACAACTGAGTGTTGCAGAGGGAACACAGAATACTACCCCTAACAATCCCTTGGATCTCCAAAGTTGCTCATGACCAATGTTTCTCTCCTTAGCTGAGCACTGCTATGAAAACTATGCTTGGGTGGATGTAAAACGGCTGGGAATTTGGATTCCAGGCAGGGAGGTGCTAAATGTGAGACAGATTTGAATTCAAACCTTTTCTTGCTATGACACTGGAATAATTCAATGTTTACACAAGAGAAGTCAGCATTATGTCTAGTTTGGCCTTTGCTCCTTTGGGTTTTCTTGACTTTTTCTTCTACCCGGCAAAAGTTGAACAGTGTTCCCTCATTTGGTGTTCTTTATCATTCACCATTGTATTTTTATTGTTATTATTCTCATCACTACTCTTTGAAAAAGACAGTCTTACCTTTTCAAGGTTTTTTTTCCCTCACATGGGCCTATTCTGTGCCTTTTCTCATTGTTATTGTCTCACTCTGCACTCTGTCCAATTCTGTGATTCTCCCTTTTCGAAACACCACCCATAACTATTCCATTAGAACTACAGATTTACACAATGGCATTACAACCCACCTTTTAGACTCCATTTTCATGCAACTTAACATTCCTTTTAGCTGCCACTGAAATTATATTTATGTTATATCTTTTGAGCAATGAAGAAAATAAAAACCTCAAAGTGTTTGCTATTTATATTAGCTATGAGCATAATAGCAGCTGAATTCTTCAGCATTTTCTCCCCAGTGTAGTTCAGTTGTACACTGCTAGATGCAAACTCATAACCCCAGATGTTTTTTGAAATATGGGTTTGTTCTCCTTCTTCATCCAATCTTGTCTTTCTGCAAGATGCATAACAAATGCATACAAATCTCTGGACTCTGCTTCTGGAAAAAAAATGGCCTTTCATAGAAAGCATGAATATAATTCTTCAATGCAATAAAACAAGAGACATTTCTACATATGTTATAGCATTTTTCAAAGGCTGTTGAGACTAGAACAAAACATTTGGGGACCCACAACAATCTAGCAGATTTTCTGTCTTTGTTGTTTTATAGCTGAATGGGCCTCAAGAAAAGTTAGTAAAATCTATAACTAAAGATCTCACATTAAATCTTTTAAAATCCAATTCAAAGGGTAGGGGTCAGGTCAAAATAATGGAAATAACATTCTTTACTTATAGTTCTAGAGTTTTGCAGATAGTCAATAGCAGATTCACTAAACAGATCTGATAGAATTCCATAATTGATATTCCAGTTATTTATCAGTTATTTATTTATAAAATTTATTTGCCAACCATCTGGTATCCAATAACTCTGGGTAGATAACATAAAAATGTTGTAAACCATTAAAACACAGCAGATAAAACATTAACAGTTTCATTCATTATTTGGGCTTCTGATCTAATATATTAAAGAGAAAAAAAACATCAGGAATAGAGCTTGTTCTGGTAATATGGAGCTTTTCTGCATTGTATGGTTGACCTAACACCAGAATAAGTCAGCAACCAATCAGGGATGGATTTCATCACCCTGTACTTACTCCGCCCATCACTCCAGAATAACAGAGTTAAAAGGGACCTTGAAGGCCTTTTAGTCCAACTCTGCTCAAGCAGAAGACCCTATAACATTCCAGGCAAATTGCTGTCCAATCTCTTCTTAAGACATTCCAGTGACAGATGTCAGGAGACAAGCCATTCTAGTGATTAATTGTTTTTACTGTCAGGAAATTTAGAAGCATGGTGGCTCGCATGGTTAAAACTTTGTGTTCAGAGGTAGAATTCAGCTGGTTCATACCGGTTCACACAAACCGGTTGTTAACATTTTGCCCAGTTCAGAGAACCTGCTAATCCCTAAAATGAATTCTCTTTACCTGGAGCTTCAAAATTTGCTGTTTGCTGGGGAGGTGTCTAGCTAAAAGTCCGCCTACATTTAGTGTACATCTGACTTTGGAGATATTTCTTCATAACCAAACAAAACTGTATTTTCTTTGTAGTTCACACCCCTTACTCACTGGATCTGGATATCACAAAGTAAAGCCCATCTTTTGTAATTAACCCTTGTGCCCCATTTTTGGCTGGCAGAGTGTTGCAGGAGACTGAGTGATGTCATGCCCCTGGCCACGCCCACCCTGGCCACGCTCACCCAGCCACACCCACTTAGTTGGTCATTAGGGCAGAAAACCAGTTGTTAAATTATTTGAATCCCACCACTGCCTGTGTTGACAAGTAGCAAGCCTGCGTTTGAGACCTGAGTGCTGTTGTGGGACAGAATGAGTTCCTGTCATTTGCTCCAGCTCCTGCCAGGGACATGAAAGGAGATGCCAATTGGGCATCCCTGAATGAAAAGCATTGGCATTTTTGGCAGCTGCAGCATACTGCTGGCTCATATTCAGTGGATATTCACTAGGATTTATAGATCCAATCCTTCTCCCAGTTATAGCTGTTGAGCCAGGTACATTTCTACTTCATTTTTAAGAACTCTTCCTCATTTATGTGGCATTAAGTGGTTCTGTCTGTTTTGGCTGGTGCAGTTCAATTAGTATAAACTAATCCCAAGGGTGCATTGTCTATTTCACAAAGAAAAGAATGCCTCTTCAAATGAATCAATTTTTATCAATATCTCTTAATTCCTCCCTAAACTATTTTTACTAATAATCTTATAATAACATTATATTATAATACTACTGCTGTATATATGTATTCAGCATGTGCTATAATGATTATAACACTTTCCATGCAAATAGAAGATTTCCAATTCAAAATCCACCAGATTTTTTAAAATCCCTGAACTAGCTGTTGTTCCTAAGGTGTTTTTTAAATAAGGCATTTGAGGTAGAAGGGTTATGGCTATAGGCTATTTGGGGGCTTTGGTGAAAACCTTTCACCTCCAATAACTTGTAAAAATGATAAAAAGATGAATTATTGGACTTGTGTCACTCAAAAAAATGCCATTCAAGGAAAAATAGTAATGAAAAACATTGGACTTTGGACCAGCAACCTTTCACACGGAAGGCAAATAGTAAAAGCATTATGCCATTATAGTATTCCCAGTAAAATTATTTTGGAAGGCAGAGACAAATAGGGAAATAGGAAAAGAATTTTTATTTTAATGCCAGTTGTTCTGCCTGCATATACCATATGTTCATTTTGATAATTTAATTTTGTATATATAAATTAAATTTAACTTTATACATAGAAACACGTGGCAAGCATTGGGGGCCCAATCGGCAAAAGAAAGCTCAGGACCATATTGGAAACCTGTGGAAGAGGCCTTCATCCTGCAGTGGATAGACTATGGCTATGATGATGATGATAATGATGATGATGACGACAACACAAACCTATGTATGTTCAGTAAGAGTGGACCAAAGGATAAAAAATGTTTGACAACTACTTCCTTGGGACAGAATGCTAGGAGGGCATAGTAGTGAGTAACTGTTTATTGAGAGGATGTACTTGTAGTCCAGACTTGGAAGCTATTACAAAAGTTTCTCAATCCTGACTGGAGTTACTTAAATTGACTTACACTTAAGCCACCCTAAGCATAGCACTGGAATAGCTTAAGGATACAATGTGGTTAGGGCAGTGGTGGGATTCAAATATTTTTACCACTGGTTTGGTGGGAGTGGCTTGGTGGGCACGCTTTGCGCACATGCACACACTTTGCGTGTGTGTGCATGCCAAATGTGCACTTTGCACAGGCACAGAGGCATTTGCGCAGGTGCAGAGGTGTTCTAACTCACCTTCTACAAGCCTGCACGATCCTGGTCACTTCAGCAGCTGCCACGCAGAACTCTTCTGTGCTGCGCAAAGCAGACACACTTCAAATTCAGAGGATAAAGGTGAGTATAGGAGCCCAGGCGGGTGGGCCCAACAGCATCATACATTGCAATGTCCTACCTGCAAATGAATACTTCAGCTTTAATCATAACAATACAAGAGCACGCAATAGATACAAACTCAAGGTTAACCACACCAAACTTGACTGCAGAAAATACGTCTTCAGCAACAGAGTGGTCAGTGTTTGGAATACTCTACCTGACTCTGTGGTTTCTTCCCCAAACCCCAAAAACTTTAACCTTAGACTGTCTACTATTGACCTCACCCCTTTCCTAAGAGGTCTCTAGGGGGCGTGCATAAGTGCACCAATTATGCCTTCCGTCCCTGTCCTATTGTTTTTTTATTTTTCTTATATGTATCCATTTCATGTATTCATAACTATGTTTATACTTATACCTATTATATTGTAAGCAATTGACAAATCAAATAAATACTAAATACTAAACTGGTTCGGTCTCCGTTGCTCATCGCTGCTACTGGCTCTGCAGAACTGGCCTAACCAGTAGAATACCACCACTGGGTTAGGGCCATGTTAACATTTGGATGAAGTTCATGCTTTAAAAAAAAACAGTCCTTAATTTGAGGATTTGTGTGTGGGCAGTGATGCCTACTGATGAGTGTCCCAAAGGTAGTTTTTTTTTTTCCAGAGAACTAAAGATGCTTCTTGGATGAGAAGTGGAAGAAAACAAAAAACCAAGAAAGTCCAGTTGCCTTTTGGAAAAAGCACATTTGGGACAACCATGATGGGAATGATTGAGAATCTCCATAGATATTGATGAGTAGCAGTGAGAATATGTATCAGGGTGAATTGTTGTTTCTTTAACACCTTCATTTCTTGTTCCCTTCATTTGAAAAAAGTACAGGATATTTCTTTCTTTCCCTTTCAGCCATTGTTCCTCCCAGCCACTTCCACTTTGAAATCTGAGAATTTTCAGTTCCACTTGGCCTCCTCTATTCACCAGGAAATGCAAAGGCCAACCCAGTGCACAATAATTCTTGGTATCCATTTTGTATCAAGGCAGAACTGAATCTGTTGGAGGAAATCTTATTCAGAATGGATTTCTTTAGAGGAGTACAGCAGAATTACTGATTATAACAACTCATACTTTTAAAAAATACTTGTAGCCATTTTATTCTATATGTATCTGTTATTTCTATTTTCTGGAAAATATTCTGAGACATTATTGCTGAGACAAGAAGGATTTTCTTCTGTTTTTATTCTGCAAGCGTTCATAAGTAGGTAGACAGACAGTCCGACAGACATTTCCCCCCCTTAACTGTAACTTGCTGACTGCATTTTAGCTGCAGGCAGTTTGAGCTCTTTATTTTTGGTAGCTCTAGAGGTAAAAAACTAGGCTTGAAATTCCCAGGAGATTATCAGAAATGCTTCAATAGTCTGTTTACCTAGCATGGCCTCAATAATAATAGATACATGTGATTACCTATGCTTTAATTATTTATCAAAGCTTCGTCATGATTATCATGAGCAAAGCAACATTCCTTTTCAGCTGACTATACTCTATATGATCTAAAGATCATATAGAGCTGAAAACTTCAATTTCTTAATCCTTGTGTTTCCATTTCTTATTGTTCACTGCTCCAGTGTTGCATGCCCTTAAATCCACCCTTCTTTTCCCTCCCCTGGCATTGTATATAACAAAAGATAGCCATGCAATATTTTTGAATAGCTTTTTGAAAACAGCATGGAATAAAAGCATATCTTTGGGAAATACGTGGCAAACAAATAGAAAGAACAATACACTTATGTCCTCTTAAAAATCCCTGGGCTAGACACTAAGCACACTGGAGTCTGATAGGAGACATGGTCACAGGGAAAAAGAAAAAGAACCTTACCCTGCGGGGAACTCAAATACATTTTGTTGCAATGGAAATATTTATAGTCAACTATTTACTCAGACAATTCAATCCTCCCCCAAGGCTCTATGGCACTAGGTTACAGATGCTACTCTATAAAGAATGCCTTTCATTACAGTCACATTTCCATTCTATGTCACCATAATGTTAAACATTATATTGATTTTTAGAAGAGCAAGTAAGATTAATGGTGGAACTGCAGTGTGATGATGTCCATAGATCTCTTGTAATATTCATTTCTTCCCATTTAGATCACATCTCATTTCCATGGACAACATACTTAGTGCTCTCTTCCTTGATTTTAACCCCACAACATTTGTGTGAGGGAGGTTATACTGAGAAAAAGGAAGAAGAAAATAAGTTGCATGTCCTAGCCAGTTTATCTACTAATTTATTTTTTGTGCGCATTTATTAATCTTCAGAAATGAAACATAAGAGAAAGGAAAGATGGAGAAAGCCCTGCAGAAGTCCATGCCTCTCTGTGAGTCTATCCTGGAAACCCAAACATCCAAGCAGGCATGGTCCTTGTAAGCTAGTTAATGGAAACTGAGAGTAGAAGTCAGGAGTGTATGAGTCAGTTTAGTGTAGTGGTTAAATCACTGGGCTAGAAACCAGGAAACTGGAAGTTCTACTCCCATTTGGTTGAGTCACCCTCAGCCCAAATCACCTCACAGTCACTCTCACCCAATTCATGTTGTAGGGTTGTTATTGTAGGGGAGCATAGGAGGAGGTAAGAATACTGTGTGTGTTTGTTTTACTGAGTTATTTTTAAAAACAACTCAGGGATATCAATAAATAAATAGGAAAAAATAACCTTTCCCATCAGTAATGTTCTGCCCTAGTAGAAGAAAGCTACTGCTGAACTGGGAAAGAGGTGGAGTCTTAGAAAGGAGGTTGTGGAATTTTCTTTCTTATTTTATTTTTAAGCAAGAAGGTAAAAGTGACATTTGCCATTTAGTGACATGCTAGCCTATACACATAACAAGGCAGACATTGGTAGAAGTAGAAAGCTTTGTGTCTAGCAAAAATGCTTTATTTTAGAATACTTTTCCAGCTGAAAATAACTCAACCCTCTGATTTATTACTACCTTATCATTTTCCATGCTGTGTATCAGGCAGGCAGGTGGAGAGAGTGGATAATGGAATGTGACTATCTAGCTGCAAATAATTCTTGCAAAGAAGTGCAGCTTACAATTGAAAGCAAAGGCTTCTTTTGCTTGACTGTTAATAATACAAGAAAAACAAATCACAAGTGTTTTGAGTTCTGGGTTAGGATTAGGATTTTGAGAATCCCTAAAAGCCCATGAAAGAAAAGGAAGGAAGGAGGGACATAGGCACTTAAATCTGACATTGTTAAACCTACTGTGGTCCCTAACTGTCATGTGAATTATGAGTCTCTCCTCAAATCCATTTCCCCTACCCCGAGGCAAACAAAACCTGAAGGTATTATAAGGAAAGGAATTATGCCAAGGAAAGTTCTAGATTTTTCACATTTAGGAAACACAAAGCACACTTCCTGAGCAATGAGGCAGCAAATATTTTAATAAAGCAAATTAAGGCCAGGAATGGCTGACTTCAGCCCTCGTTTAATATAATTAAGGGCAATCCATTAAAATATTTAATTGAAATGTTGGCAATAAATGTCATTATGATGCTTGTGGGTTATACCAGTTTATTCTATCTGAGTTGAACATATGGTGATATACCATACATATATTCCTTAATAGTCATCAGAAGCATTTTACAGCCCCAGAAATAAATTTCTAAACATTTTTTAAATTAAACAATCCTGTTCTCTTTTCTCCGTTTCTTCAACTTCCTCCTTTTCCTAAAATGGCACAGCTTCAAGTAGTCCTTATAACAAAACAATAGAATAAGAGAATTGGAAAGGACCTTGGAGGTCTTCTAGTCCAAACCCTGCTCAAGCAGGAAACCCCATGTCATTTCAGATAAATGGTTGTTCAATCTCTTCTTAAAAACTTCCAGTGTTGCAGCATCCACAACTACCAGAAGCAAGTTGTTCCACTGATTAATTGTTCTGTCAAGAAATTTCTCCTTAGTTCTAGGATGGCTCTCTCCTTGATAATTTTCCACCAGATATTTCTTGTCCTGCCCTCAGGTGTTTGGATAATAGGTTGACCGCCTCTTTTTTGTCACAGCCCCTCAAATAAGAGTACTATCATGTCACCCTAGTCCAGGGGTGTCAAACTCATATTGTTATGGCAGTGTCACGTGACAGATCAGCAGGGGTGGGATTCTGTCCAGTTCTATAGAACCAGATGTTAGGGCTCCCGGGAGTTCGGAGAACCGGAAAAATGTGCCCCTGTCTGGCCCCGCACCTCTCCGCCCACTTCTCTGCTCCCTGCCCAGTCAGTCCCTATTGCACATGCGCAACATCGTAGGTATGCGTGACATGCCTGCAGCCTTCTTTTGCCCACCAGGCCAGCCATTGCTGCCTGCCTTTCACTCCTGGGCAGCAGAAAAGCAGCCCAGTTGAATCCTGTTTCTCTCTGCTGCCCAGGAGTCATTTCCCAAAGGGAGGGGCCTTGTAAGCTTTTTGCTCTGCCGGGAGAGGCTCTGCCAGCAAGACTAGGTGAAAGAAGCAGCCCAGAGCTGATCTGCCTGCTCACAGGTAAGCCTGCCCTTCCCTCACTGTCCCCAGGCCTCGCCCAGCATACCTAGCTGCCCTCCCCAACCTCCCTGGGCTTGGCTGGCCAGCTAAGCTGCCACACAGTGCTCTCCCAGCTCTCCTTACCTCATGGCAGGCAGCAGACCCGGCCGCTGTCCATAAGCAGCACCATCAAATGGGAGGCAGCCAGGTCCGCTGCCTCTGCCACCCGTGGAGGTGCTTTGGGAGGGCTGGGGCAGTGTGTGTGTGTGTGTGTGTGTGTGTGTGTGTGCTCATGGCCTGGCTTTAAGCACACGGAGGTGAATAAAGCAGCAGGGCCAGGAGCATCCGCTGCCCCAGCCATTGCTGCATGAAGAACAGAGGTGCTTGGGGGGCTGGGGCGGTGTGTGTGTGTGTGTGTGTGTGTGTGCTCATGGCCCAGCTTTAAGCATGGGAGGCAGCCAGGTCCGCCGCCTCTGCCACCCATGGAATGCTTTGGGAGGGCTTGGACGGGTGTGTGTGTGTGTGTGTGTGTGTGTGTGTGTGTGTGTGGCTTTATACTTGGAATTCTTAGCCTTCGCCTTAGTCTTCCCCAGGGACCCACTCGGAGCAATGGTTTTTGCTGATGCTAGCGATGGTCAGGAAAACCATCGCTCCGAGTGGGTCACCGGGGAAGACCAAGGCGAAGGCTAAGAATTCCATATAGGTGGAGTGTCGCATCCTGGAAGTGCCAACAGAGCAAGGGAATGAGAACGTGTGCGGTTGGAACCGGCCCTAACCCTAACCCTGTTCATGAACATTGTGAACAGCATCTTCGGGGTTAGCGTGCTGACAATACCTTTCTGTTTCCGACAGGCATTAATGGCTATTATATAAAATGGATAGGGTGGATATTCACTTTAGGAGCAGTAGCATGGCTTGCTTGTTATATTGCTCAAGGTTTGTTTCATTTTTTTAATTCTTATTTCATATTCTTTTTAAATTGAGTTATACTGTCTGTTCTTAGAACATCTATCCTGCATGTTTGATATAAGAGGATAGTAAGAGTTCTCTTGATACATGAATTCCAAGGTTCATTATTTCTTTAATGCTTTCTCTCTCTTATATTGTCTGGTCATGTTTGTTATAACCTGGTGCTAAGACACCTGTTCATTTGTGTGACTTGTCTGACAGTCACAAAAATATAGAATTTGGGATTAAACTTTGTTTTATAAATTGAGAAATTACAAACTATTTTTGTTCATCATTAAAGTAATCTTATACCTACATGGGAGTCATATAAATCTTGTTTCTTTTTTTCTGTTTTTCCTTCCCCCCCCTCACCATTTCCATGGATTTTGAGAGGCTTTCAGATTGTGGAATCCAATGTAAAGTAGATTTTAGAAACATATGCCCCAGATTGTTTCATATTAAGAAATTATCTATGTATTTAAGCTCCAGATACATTCCTTAGGAGTCATTTTGGTGTAGTGGTTAAGGCAACAGGCTTGAAACAAGGATGCTGAATTGTAGTCCCACCTTACCCTAGTGCCTAGTCCCACCTTAGGCCCAAAGCCAGCTGGGTGACCTTGTGCGACTCACTGTTTCACTAGCTCTAGGAAGAAGGCAGTGGCAAATCCTTTCTGAAATCTTGCCAAGAAAACTGCAGGGATGTTTCCAGGAACATGTCAGGATTGACTTGAAGGCACACACAAAAGATAAAGTTTGCACTACATGGCTTTACAGAATAAAGAGCCCTGGAATATGTTTTTTGTAGTAATTAAGAAAAAAGTAAAGTGAAATTGCCTGTCCAATGAATAAGTGGCATAAATATTATAATAAATGAATATGCAGCTTCCTGAAATTCCTAGCCATTGCAACCATTGTTTAAAAGTTGCTCTTTTTTGATAAAAAAATCAATATTTACATAAATATTTATAATATTTACATACAAGCCATGCCCAGCCAGTCACATGACCACCAAGCCACACCCAGTCAGCAAACCATGCCCAGCCAGTCACTTGACCACCAAGCCACACCCACAAATTAGGCCATACACACAGAACTGGTTGTTAAGAAATTTTAATCCCACCTCTGCATATCAGGACTTTTTCTCTTCACTAAACTGGGCATGGGCATGGTCAGCACGTGACATATCAAGTCCACAGGCCAGGAATTTGACAGCTCTGCCTTCTCTTCTCCTTCTCTTTTTGTTAGACTGATTCCTGCAACCATTCATCATATATTTTAGCTTCCAGCCCTCAGTCATCTTTGTTGCTCTACTCTGCATCTTTTCTAGAGTCTCAACATCTTTTTTGTATCGTGATCAAAACTGGATATAGTATTCCAAGTGTGGTCTTATCAAAGCAGTATAAAATGGTATTAACACTTTGTGTGACCTTGATACTATCTCTCTCTGTTGATGCAGCCTAAAGACTTCGTTGGCTTTTTTTGGCACCGGCAACACACTGTTGGCTGTTATTTAAGTTATTGTCCACTGAGAGTCCTCAATTCCTCTCACAGGAGTCTTCAATTCCTCTCACAGTTACTGCTTTTGAGCCATGTACCACCTATTCTATACCTGTGCATTTAGGTTTTTTTTGCATAAAACCCTTCTTTTTCAACCACTGAATTTATTTTTTATAAGGCTCAGGGTTCAAGTCTGTCAAGATCCTTCTATATCTTAAAGCTATCTTCTAAAGTGTTGGCTATTCCCCTCAGCTTGGTGTCATCTGCAAATTTAATGAGTTCCCCTTCTATTCCCTCAAATTCAGACACTGAATGACCTCTACTTCATGTTCTCCTAATGTGGATGTGGATCTGGGTAAACATGAATGATTTTATCTAAACAATGGCTTACCTTCCCCTAAAAGTGGCAACCTATCTTAATCAGCAGCACAATGCATTGTGGACTCAATGAGAATGGGAAAATATAGATGTTTCACCAAAGCAGTTGTACCCTGAATATGATCTTTTACCTGTGTTTGATCATATTGATCATAAAGATCTAATCTATACCACTATGCCTATGTGTATTACTTCTGATGCTTCACTTCCTAAAGGTGCACAGTCAACAACGGAGAATCCCTGATCAATAATAACAAAGTAGCTTTTTAGGGTAATCACATCTAACAACCTCATCAATTGCTTCTCATGTACTTTCTAGAAACCTAGTGAATCCAAAAGGAGCCTGGTGTGAACCTCTTCCTAGGCTTTTCTTCTTTGAAAGGTTCTTGGCACAAGCTGGCTAGAAAGTGATGTTCCCATAACAAGGGACCAATAATCCTTCAGATCACAGGCTAGATAAAAACCTGATTTAATATTTGTTCGGTTATACGAATTGTATCAGATATCAATTGGGATAAGTTCATTGTTGCCATGGAAGCTTTACATGTCTGAGTCACTGTAGATCTTACATCCAGGACATGAAAAGTAAAGTTCCCCAAAACATTAGCCTGGAGAAATTCAATATCAGTTTCACAAAAAGATTCTTAAGCTCAGTTAGGGAAACTGTGGAGCAGCAGGAAGATCTGTTCTACAGCAGGATCCCTAACTGTTCCTACCCTCAAGTTTAGTCATAGGATGGTGTAGGACTATGCCCATGACCAGTACTGATCTTGAAACCTTAGCTACTGAAACATTTGAAATCCTCATGAAGAAATCTCTGATAGATGTATCCCACCTCACCCCAGTCTGTGTTCAACCAAGCCTCAGGTTATATACTAGATCATATGCTTGCTATTTTTTCCACTAAATCATGAAAGAATATAATCATATTGGAAATAAACCTGATATGTATTCATTAGCAATAGACATACCATAGTAAACAGCAATTCTGCATGTGGGGAGAGCAGGATATGGTCCTGTCCAATCATTGCCCCACTGAAATTTAAGAGCCATGCATTTATTAATGTGGCATTACAAAGATCGATGCAATTGAAAATATGGATGTAACTTTGGATTATAAGTCTCAAATCTGAAGCTTACTATTATATGAATAATTATGAATTTATCAAGCTCTGTGAGGGGCAGATATGTAATATTGGAAACACAGAGCAGTCCCAGATTTACAAACTTCAATCAGCAACACATGCTTACTTTCTGTTTACAAAATGAATCCCCACTGATAATGGAAATTGATTATACATATAATAATATTCCATGTAGTCAAGGTTTAATGATGCGTTTTAAAAAGTAGTTTGAGTGATTTTCTATCAGTGTTTCCTTTGGGGAGGTGTATCTTTATAGCCTTTTTCTTTATTGCTTACTTTCTTGTTTTGCCCCTTTTTTGTTTGTTCATTTTATTCCAGTAAGCCATTGTAAAAGAATGGGGAATTTTCAGTTAAGGGAAAAAGTTTTGGAACCCAGTATGTTCCCTTTGCATTATGGGATACATTCATTTGCAAAAAAACCTGTTGCCTCTTAGCTGAAAAGAAAATGAATGTATTTGAATCTTCTGACTAGCCCATAGAAGCCTCTGAGAGGCACTTCACCCCCCAAAGGGCAGAAGGACATAATTAAAGAATTATTCCCTTCAAATGTATAAATTGCAGCTACTGAAGCACTCCTTACTCTCGACAACTGTTTCTCACTGTGCCAGGATTCTTTTATTTCCTAAAGTGTTTAAAGTTGGGCAATGAATAAATAAAAACAGTTTTTAAAGCAGAACAGGTTTTCTTCTTAAACTGAACTATATGTATCACCATGGATACTGTGTTCTATTTCTAGGTTGAGTCCTTTCCTAGCAGCTAAAAGGCCAGTAAAAGAATTGCTGGAAACAGATTTCAGATCTAAACTTTTCATCATTAATTAGCATATTCATTACTTCACTATAGTTTTGAATGCAGGCGTGTTATTTTGTTTTGTTTTATAATGAAAACAAGTTTTATAGACAAGGAGCTGGCTAAGATAGCATCCTTAGCAAGTAGTCTCCTGTGAATTTGAAGTCCTTTTCAGTAATCTTTCTCCAGGTGTCCCAGATAGGTGGTATTCGGAAAAATTGCTCATGAATTCTCTCTAAGGATGTGTATGGTCTCAGCTATATAATTCAATCTCTAGTGGTTCCACCTGAAATTTATCTGACCCTGATGTAATCCTAACAAGCAATGGGATCTCTGCTTGTTTGAAGAACAGTTCCAATCCCTATTCTTAATGCGACGAAATACATATGGAAAGTGTTGGCATGTGTGTGTGTATGTATGTGTGTATGTGTGTGTGTGTGTGTGTATCACATCATGAAACTCAGGAAGTTACACCACAAAACCTCAGGTTGTTACAACACAGCCAATGACCCAGGAGATTACAGAACAAGACCCAGGATGCCACAACAATAGAACACAGAAGGTCATCACGCAGCCCATGACCCAGGTCATTACAACCCAGGAGGCTGACAGACACACAGCCAATACCCCAGCCACACATGTTCTTATGAAAGAGCCAACCAATCTGCAAACATCAACTCCATCAACCAATCAAGAAATAACAACATGTAATAACAACATGAAACGTTGCCAGGATACTCTCAATCCTACACAGGAAAAGACCTGAACCTGCCTGCATACCTGTACCTGTGAAAATCTACAAAAACAAATATATATATATAGATAGATAGATAGATAGATAGATAGATAGACAGACAGACAGACACACACACACACACACACACACACACACACACACACACACACACATATATATATATATATATATATATATATATATATATGGATCTTTGGTTATTCGGGTTTTCTCCTACGTAAGATTGGAAGTATCTAGGCAACGTTTCGATGAAGTCTCATTCATCATCTTCGGGCTTGTGTCTTCGGCTCTGTGCTTCTCAGAGTAATGTGAGCTTGCAGCTGCTTCTTCTTTTAATTGCTAGTGGGGGTGTGACTTGATTGGGTGGGAGCTTGGCTGTATTCTGATTGGCTGGAGGTGTGTTCTCGTTGGTTGGGGGTTTGGCTGTGTTCTGATTGGTTGGGGGGTTGGCCGTGTTCTGATTGGGTGGAGGTATGTTCTGTTCAGGTGGGGGCTTGGCTGTGCTCAGGTTAGTCTTAGTTGCTGGGCGATTTGAGCTGGTGAGCTGTGATTCTGCTGTTTGGCTTCACGTTCATGGTCGTGCCGCATCTTCATGGTGGGTGTCAGTTCACTTCATGTATGGCTCGGAGGGGTTTGAAGCGGGTAGTGATGCAGCTGCAGTGTGGCATCTGGTCCATGGTCGTGTCTCGTCTTCTGTGTGGGTGTGAGTCTGCTTTCTACATGGAAGTGTGGTGGTAGCATCTTGTGTGGCCCTCATAGGTGTGGGTCTGGTGTCATTCTTCATGTTAGGTACTCGTCTATTTGTGAGGGCAGGTTTCCAAATGGCTGGTAGGCGGGAGGTGTCATCTCATTTATTCATGCTGTGTGGGCATTTTCTATCTCTATGGCTTCTCTGATTAGTCTGTTGTTGAAGTGTTCAGTTTTGGCGATAGTTCTGGTATTTTTAAAGTCAAGCTCATGTCCTGTGGCTTTGAGGTGTTGGACCAGGGAAGAGGCTGGTTCTTCTTTTTTGATTGAGTTCTTGTGTTCTTCAATGCGTGCACTTATTCTTCTGTTGGTTTGTCTGATGTATGTGGTGGGGCAGGCGGTGCAAGGGATTTTGTATACTCCTTGGTTTTCTAACTCAATTTTGTCTTTAGGGTTTCTTAGGATGGTGGATATTTTTCTGTTTGTGCAGAATGCTGTTTTAATGTTGCGTTTTTGGAGGATCTTGTTAATGAGGGTGGGTTTCCAGGTGGCTGGTAGGCGGGAGGTATCACCTCGTTTATTCATGCTGTGTGGGCGTTTTTCTATCTCTACGGAAAGATATGAGAAACACCAATCAAGCAGAACACAGCAAACTCCAAGACCAATATACACAGACCAAGACTCCCAACCAATCAGGATGAAGAAAAAAACCATTCTGGCACAGCAGTAGGCTAGCACCAAATTTAAAACAGAAATGACTGTGAAAGTCTGACTCACAGATGAATACTATACAAAAGCCTGATGATGGCAGATGAGATTCAGCTGAAATGTTGCTACAACTTTAAAAGCACAACTATAATGACATGGGAAAATACCCAAACAAAGCTGAATTATATATATATATATATATATATATATATATATATATATATATATATATATATATATATTTTTTTTTTTTTTCTGAGGTTCGCGGGTATTTGTATGTGGATCTTTGGTTGTTCGGGTTTTCTCCCGCGTAAGATTCGAAGTATCTAGGCAACGTTTCGATGAAGTCTCATTCATCATCTTCAGGCTTCTGTCTCCGGCTCTGTGCTTCTCAGAGTAATGTGAGATTGCAGCTGCTTCCTCCTTTTAACTGCCAGTGGGGGTGGGACTTGATTGGGTGGGGGCTTGGCTGTGTTCTGATTGGGTGGGGGTGTGTTCTCATTGGTAGGGGTTTGGCTGTGTTCTGATTGGTTGGGGGTTAGCCGTGTTCTGATTGGTTGGAGGCGTGTTCTGTTCAGGTGGGGGCTTGGTTGTGCTCAGGTTAGTCTTAGTTGCTGGGGGATTTGAGCTGGTGAGTTGTGATCTTGCTGTTTGGCTTCGAGTTCGTGGTCCTTCTGCATCTTCATAGTGGGTGTCGGTTTGCTTCATGTATGGGTTTGAAGTGGGTAGTGATGCAGCTGCCGTGCAGCTTCTGGTCCATGGTCGTGTCTCATCTTCTGAGTGGGTGGGAGTCTGTTTTCTACATGGGAGTGTGGTGGTGGCATCTTGTGTGGCTCTCATGGGTGTGGGTCTGGTGTCCTTCTTCATGTTAGGTACTCGTCTGTTCATGAGGGCGGGTTTCCAAATGGCTGGAAGGCTGGAGGTGTCATCTCGTTTGTTCATGCTGTGTGGGCGTTTTTCTATCTCTATGGCTTCTCTGATTATTCTGCTGTTGAAGTGTTCGGTTTTGGCGATAGTTCTGGTATTTTTAAAATCAATTTCATGTCCTGTGGCTTTGAGGTGTTGGACCAGGGAAGAGGTCGTTTCTTCTTTTTTGATTGAGTTCTTATGTTCTTCAATGCGTGCACTTATTCTTCTGTTAGTTTGTCCAATGTATGTGGTAGGGCAGGCAGTGCAGGGGATTTCATATACTCCTTGGTTTTCTAATTCGATTTTGTCTTTGGGGTTTCTTAGGATGGTGGATATTTTTCTGTTTGTGCAGAATGCTGTTTTGATGTTGTGTTTTTGGAGGATCTTGCTAATTTTGTCTGTAGTGCCTTTTATATATGGGAGGAGGGCTTTGCCGTTTTCTCGCCAAACAACTACAACCTTATGCAGAATCCATCAACTCACACGTAAGAAACTCATTCCAATTCATCGAGATCATAAAGAAACAAAACTTACAACCTAGTGACCTACTAGTAAGCTTCGATGTCATATCCCTCTTCACCCAAGTGCCAATAAAAGAAGCCTTGACAGCCATCCAAAACAAATACAACCCCCCCAAGCACATCCTAGATCTAACCAACCACTGCCTATCCAATACATACTTCACCTACAATGGACAAAAATACAAACAAATAGAAGGAGCACCCATGGGATCACCCCTCTCACCTGTCATCGCAAACCTCTACATGGAACACTTTGAAACACAAGCTCTAGAAAAATACAACCACAAACCCAAACTCTGGCTCAGATACGTAGATGACACCTTCATAATCTGGCCACATGGGAAAGAAAAACTGAACAACTTCCTCACACACCTCAACAGCCTACACCCCAAAATACAATTCACCATGGAAACAGAAGCCAACAACCAACTTCCCTTCCTAGATGTCTTGGTATACAAAAGATCCAATGGCTCCCTAGGACACACCATCTACCAGAAGAAAACACATACTAACCGCTATCTACATGCACTCTCACACCACCACCCAGCACAGATCAATTCCGTAGCCAAGACACTCATCTCCAGAACAAAATGCTTAGCCGATGAACAACACCAAAAACCGAACTACACACTCTCACCAACGTACTTGCAGCCAATGGATTCCAAAGAAAGAAGATTACCCACCTAATCCAAAAAGAAACCCCAACCAAAATCCAAGACAAAGAACAAGAAAACGGCAAAGCCCTCCTCCCATATATAAAAGGCACTACAGACAAAATTAGCAAGATCCTCCAAAAACACAACATCAAAACAGCATTCTGCACAAACAGAAAAATATCCACCATCCTAAGAAACCCCAAAGACAAAATCGAATTAGAAAACCAAGGAGTATATGAAATCCCCTGCACTGCCTGCCCTACCACATACATTGGACAAACTAACAGAAGAATAAGTGCACGCATTGAAGAACATAAGAACTCAATCAAAAAGAAGAAACGACCTCTTCCCTGGTCCAACACCTCAAAGCCACAGGACATGAAATTGATTTTAAAAATACCAGAACTATCGCCAAAACCGAACACTTCAACAGCAGAATAATCAGAGAAGCCATAGAGATAGAAAAACGCCCACACAGCATGAACAAACGAGATGACACCTCCCGCCTTCCAGCCATTTGGAAACCCGCCTCATGAACAGACGAGTACCTAACATGAAGAAGGACACCAGACCCACACCCATGAGAGCCACACAAGATGCCACCACCACACTTCCATGTAGAAAACAGACTCCCACCCACTCAGAAGATGAGACACGACCATGGACCAGAAGCTGCACGGCAGCTGCATCACTACCCACTTCAAACCCATACATGAAGCAAACCGACACCCACTATGAAGATGCAGAAGGACCACGAACTCGAAGCCAAACAGCAAGATCACAACTCACCAGCTCAAATCCCCAGCAACTAAGACTAACCTGAGCACAACCAAGCCCCCACCTGAACAGAACACGCCTCCAACCAATCAGAACACGGCTAACCCCCCAACCAATCAGAACACAGCCAAACCCCCTACCAATGAGAACACACCCCCACCCAATCAGAACACAGCCAAGCCCCCACCCAATCAAGTCCCACCCCCACTGGCAGTTAAAAGGAGGAAGCAGCTGCAATCTCACATTACTCTGAGAAGCACAGAGCCGGAGACAGAAGCCTGAAGATGATGAATGAGACTTCATCGAAACGTTGCCTAGATACTTCGAATCTTACGCGGGAGAAAACCCGAACAACCAAAGATCCATATATATATATATATATTTCTTAAGTTTTCATGGGTACTTACATGTATGGCATTCAGCTTTGTTTGAGTATTTTCCCATGTCATTGTAGTTGTGCTTTTAAGGTTGTAGCAACGTTTCGGCAGAATCTCATCTGCCATCATCAGGCTTCTGTATAGTGTTCATCTGTGAGTCAGACTTTTACAGTGGTTTCAGATTTAAATTTGGGGCAGCCTATTGCTGTGCCAGAATGGTTTTTTCTTCATCCTGATCGTTGGGAGTCTTGGTCTGTGTTTATTGGTCTTGGAGTTTGCTGTGTTCTGCTTGATTGGTGTTTCTAATATCTTCTGTCTGGTTTTTTGGCTCTTTTTGTATCTTGATTGGCTGGCAACATTGTGTTACTTTATTGGAGGCCTTTAGTGCAGCTTGGCTATCATTAGTTAGGAAGCTAGGTTTCATCTGGGTGCCTGGTTGGGGTGTGTTTGAGCTGGAGGTATCAGGGGGGATCTGTTTGTGCCCAGGTGTTTGCCTGGTTTATGGTGTGGAGATTTTTTTGTTTGTGAGTGCAGGCTTCCAAATGATTGACAGTCTGGTGGAATCATCTCTTCTATTCATGCTTTCTGGTCTTTTTTCAATCTCTATGGCTTCTCTGATGATTCTGTGGCTGGGGTTTTCTATAGTGGCTAGGGTTTGGGTACCATTGAAGTTGATGCTATGACCTGTGGCTTCCATGTGTTGGACTAGTGAGGAAGTGTGTTCCAGCTTTTTGACTGCATTTTTGTGTTCATCCAGGTGGGTACTTATTCTTCTATTGGTCTGTCCAATGTATGTGGCCGGGCATGATGCACAGGGAACTTCGTATATGCCTTGGTTTTCCAGGTCAATTTTATCTTTGGGGTTTCTAAGGATGGCTGCTATTTTTCTGTCTGTTTTGAAGGCAGTCTTAATGTGATGTCTGTGTAGTATCTTACTAATTTTGTCTGTAGTACCTCAGATGAGATTCTGCCGAAACATTGCTACAACCTTAAAAGCACAACTACAATGACGTGGGAAAATACCCAAACAAAGCTGAATGCCATATATATTTTTCTTAAGTTTTTGCGGGTACTTACATGTATGGTATTCAGCTTTGCTTGGGTATTTTCCCACGTCATATATCTCCTATTAAAGAATAACCTCAGTTTAAAACCAGCAAAACTGTGTGATGATTTTCCACCAACTTCTAATTAAGCAGCTCTTTCAACATTTGTAGAACTTCAAATTGAGTGTGATTTATTTCAGTATGTTTCTTGCCAGTCAGTTCAATTTAAACTTTTGTTATTTGAACTAATTCCATCTTGATGCCATTGCTGGTTTTAAAGATCTACTTCTTCTTCTTCTTCTTCTTTTTCTTCAGCGTTTGTCTCGCGCTCGGGCGAGGTCCGCTAATGTCCTTGAGTACTGCTTCCACACCTCTCTGTCTGCCACGTGTGTCGGGTCTGCCTTCGCGATCTCTAGATCGGCCTTGATCGTGTCCATCCAGCGTTGTTTAGGTCTACCACGCGGTCTCGCTCCTCCGACAGTCACCTTCATTACAGATTTGATGATGGATTCTTCCTTGGCGCGGCTCACGTGGCCGAACCATCGTAGCCGGGACTGCCTCATGACCGTGGGGATGGGCACGACGTTGAACCGTCTACGCACTTCTTCGTTCCTGACGCGATCGAGTAGGGTGAGGCCTACCGACCATCGGAGCATTCGCATCTCCATTATCTGGAGTCTGCTTTCAACTTCTTTGGTCGTCGGCCAGCACTCTGCGCCGTATATGGCCACGGGGCACACCACAGAGTTATAGATTTTCGCCTTCAGGCGCATCGGCATCTTCTTGTCACAGAGGACGCCCGTGATGGACTTCCATTTGCCCCACGCTGCATTGATCCTGGCTGCCACCTCAGTTTGTAGTAGGCCTTCTTCCCCAAGAGTAGTTCCCAGGTACTTGAAGGTGGATGCGCGCGGTAGCTCCTGCCCGTTCACGTGGATGGAGCCTGTCATTTCATTGTCAGTGGTCAGGTATTCGGACTTCTTTAGGTTCAGCCGGAGCCCGAACTGCTCGAGGCGGTCGTGCCACTGTTGGACTCGGTGCTCTAGTTCAGCCTTGCACAGGTTGGCCAGGAACACATCATCAGCGTGAGCAGCGTCCATGGGGCGGGCGTGTACAGGTCGTGTGTAATTGTGTCCATCACCAGAATGAACAGCAGTGGTGAGAGAGCAGAGCCCTGGTGTACGCCGACGGTAATATTAAACTCCTCTGATATCCCAGCTGCCGCTTTACACGGCTTTTGTGACATCTGTATAGGAGTTGGACCCATTGTACGAGCAGCTCAGGCACGCCGTGGTCTCGCAGTGCGTACCAGATGAGATCGTGCGGGACTCGGTCGAAGGCCTTTTCCAAGTCTAGGAAGGCGGTGTGGAGCGGGATTTTCTTCTCTCTGTGAGCCTCCATCAGCATCCGCACACCGAAGATGGCGTCGGTGGTGCCGCAGTTCTTGATGAATCCAGCCTGGTTGACGCTGATGTCGACGATGTCCCGAATGCGCTTATCAAGGACGCGTTCAAAGATCTTCATAGTGTGTGACAGTAACCTGACCGGTCTGTAGTTGGAGCAGTCCACTGGGCTGCCCTTTCCCTTCCAGATCGGAACAGTGGTGCTGCGGTACCAGTCGTGTGGCACTTTTCCCGTGGAGACAATGTTGTTGAACAGCTCGCACAGCCACAATGCCGAGCCCGGTAGTGCCTTTTTCCAGAAGTCGGCAGGGATGTCGTCTGGTCCTGTTGCCTTACCGCTTTTCATGGCCTTGATGGCGTCGGCGACCTCACTGGCATAAATGCCTGAGACTGGGCCTTCAACTGGGTCACCTCGCGGGGTTCGTGGGTGTGGGAACTCCTCGGTGGAGATCTTCGGCGTATTGCCGCCACCTCTCCGCAGCGTCTCTGGGGTTGACGATCAAATTTCCCCTTTCGTCGTTGATCCCATGAAACTGGTCAATGTCCAGGGTCTTCCTGTGTCTGCTTTTGGCTAGGCGGTAGATCTCATTCTCGCCTTCTCTCGCGTGTTCAGCTTCTCGTAGATGTCATCGTAGTGGGAGCTTCTGGCTGTCGCTACTGCTTTCTTGGCTGCCTTTTTGGCCGCCTTGTATTCGCAGAGCTTCTCGCTGGTCTTGTCCTGAAGAAAGGCCTTGTAGAGCCGTTTCTTCAGGTGTACGGCATCTTGTACTTCCGGTGTCCAGAGCCATGTATCTCGTTCGATGCGTCTCCGTCCTGGCTTGGTGCAACCAAGCTGTTGGCAGCCGGCAGTGTGAACAGTGCTCTTCAGCATGGACCACGCTTCCTGTGGCCCGTCGACCATCTGCAGGAACTGCTCCGGTTTGATGAGGGGTCCCGCCATCTTCTTCTGGTTCCACCACTTGATTCGTGGCTGGCCTGCATTCCTTTTGTCAATCCTGGTCTTGGGCTTGCTGATCCTGATCTTCGCCATCAGCGGCCTGTGCTGACTGCTCGATTCGCATGCGGGCACGCCTTGGCGTTGAGCACGTTTTAGTGGCTCTTCGTCGTGCGATGATGTAGTCGATCTGTGTGTGGTGGCTCCGTTTCTGCTATGGTAGGTGAGGAGTTGAGATTCTCGCCTAATGAAGCAGGTATTCGTGATGGTCATATCATGGGAGTCGGCAAAGTCCAGGATCCTCTGGCCATTCTCATTCAGATCGCCTGTGCCGTGCCCACCGTGGCACTGGTGTCCGTTTTGTCCCGCCCTACATGACCATTCAGGTCGCCCGAGATGATGATGTCATCTTCGTGTGGGATCTGCCTGAGTTGGATGTCGAGCAGTTCCCAGAAGGTATCCTTCTCCTCCTCGTGACATCCGGTCTGAGGGGCGTAGGCGGACAAGATGTGTAGGCGCTGCCTCTCGGTCGCTACGACGATTATCATCAGTCGTTCTGTGAGGCGCTTAACTTCTGCGACGGAACTTTGCCAGCTTGGACTGACAACCACAGCTACACCGCCGCGGTTTTCCTTACAGCTGGTGTATATGATCTTGTAGCCATCTATAGTTGTAGCCTTGTTGCCCTTCCAGCGAGTTTCCTGGAGGCAGCAGATGTCCAGCTTCCTGTCCCGCATGGCCCTGACGATCTCGGTCGAGCGTCCAGTCAGCGAATCCACGTTCCAGGTGGCCACCTTGAGCGTCTGGCAGTCCTCTGTTCCCCGCTTGCGTTTTTTCACACGGCCGTGCTTTCCGCGTGGACCATTTCGTTGATTTTTGGCGCAGGCCAATGGTCTCCTGCGCCCGTCAGTTCCCCCGAACGTGGTAGCATTGGACGTGTGTTTTGTAGTGGACGTTTCCATCATGTTGATGCGGCATTTGAGTACTCCAGCTGGCCTGTCGCGTGGGCCTGTCGTCGGAGGGTCTGCTCTCAGTTACGGTCAGCGTTTGACGGCTTCACGCATCCAGGGGACACCACTTGGAGGTGGCAGACCGCTCGTCCCCCGTTTTAAAGATCTACATCTGTTACAGATTTGGGAGGAATCAACTAAGGGATCTTCAGTAGATAGCCTTCAGTTATTTGTTTGCCAGACATAAATCTGCCTCAAGTGAAGATTACACCACCCCCCAGATAGCTTTCCTTTCATCCACAGTGGCCACAGTGATGGCCTGATGTTCTGTCCAGCTTGTTCTTAGGGGTAAATTTTGCTCCCCTGTTTCTTTATCCCTCCAAACTGTGCAGAGAACTACACAGACCAATCATCCTTTCCCCCACTTGGGCTTATCTTTTCAGAACTAGAAAAAAACACCGTCACAATTTCAAAGTTGGAGATTCTCAAACATCCAGGTCATGTCTATGAAGATTCTTAGTGCACCACGTCATGATTGTTCTAAAGGTACTTTTCCAAAAGGCAACTTTTTTTTTTGAAGATATTTTGTTTCTTCTCCAAGAGATTTTTCAGTCTGGAAGAACTGAAGAAGCTTCTTGAATGAGAAACAAAATGTTAGATCTGGGAGGATGGTTCAAGAACGGAGGCAAGACTCAGATAACAACAGCTCTTTATTAGTGACTTCAGATCTGAGCAACTATCCCAGCTGCAGCAGCCCCTTATATAGGGCTGGCTGCGGCTAGGCAGCCAATGAAAGCAATTTGAGTTTGCCGCTCTTGGCAGGGCCAATCGCGGCAGCCCGTTTTCTAGCCAATCGCATCAGTCTGTGGTGACCAATCACGATCTGCTATTCGTGGGCCAATCAGAGTTGCAGGCTTTCGAGCCTGCTAGTCCGGAACACCCCTCCCCTCTCGGTTCTGTTTAAGGGATGGAGTAATATAGTCTCGCAGGTAGGCAGGTCTTCGCACCTGTCTACCTGACTTACGCAATTCCAATTGTCCATGTTCAAATTTGGGTTCAGATGGACTGTTTTCTGGATCTAGCAAGAAAGGTGAACCGGTGCCATGGTTAGGGCTCTCTTCTGATGCCCCCGGGGTGATAGAGTCCTCAGCTTCATTGCTACTGCTATGGCTCCCCGGGCTCGCTGAACCTCCCCCTTGGCTGCTGCTTCTTGGTGAAGTGTTCGTCTGCCCAGGTTCAACTACAGCTGGTGAGTATTGCAAGTTATGGTGTGGTGATCTCGGTGTTGGTTCTATTTCTGGGCTCACGGCTTCCCCTCCCCCCCTAGTGTCAAGGTTAGGGTCAGGGATGGAAGTTGTGGTCAGTCTGGAGCGTAGCTGGTCAATATGGCGTTTCCACGCTCTGCCATCAGTGGTGAGTAGACGGTAGGAGCGAGGACCCGTAACTTGAGTTACTTGAGCAGGAATCCAGAGGGGATCCCCAGAAAATTTTTTTGCAAATACAAGGTCTCCTACTTTAAAGGCGCGGTGCTTGCTGCTGGAACCCAGGGGCTTTTCTGGGGTGTAGGCAGGGTGCAAGCGGTCTAGAGGCGATCTGAGTTTCCTGGCCATCAGGAGTTCAGCTGGGCTCTTGTTGGTCGTGCTGTTAGGTGTGATGTGTTGAAGAAGCAGCATTCTAGTGACTTTATCGTGGATATTACCTTGTTCCATTTTCTGTAGGGTTTTATTTGTGAACTGAACCATTCGTTTAGCCCTACCATTCGCTGCTGGATGAGCCGGCAATGTGAGTGTGTGTCGGATGCCCCATTCAGCTAGATATTGTTCAAAGGCTAAGGCAGTAAATTGGGGCCCATTGTCAGAAACCAGGACATCAGGTAGACCGTGTGTGGCAGAGTCTGTTCAATTTCTTGATGACTGCCTCAGTAGTGGTTGCTTTCATTTATTGACCTCAAGCCAGTTAGAATACGCATCTACAGTTATTAGGAAAGTGTGGCCTCTAGTAGGTCCCGCAAAGTCAATATGAATGCGAGACCAGGGACCTCTGGGTGTTTCCCATTCTGCTGGTGGAGCTTTTGGTGGGGCTGAGTGGTTTTCCTGGCATCAGTTACAAGAGGCGACCCAGGTTTCAATTTGTTTGTCCATACCTGGCCACCAGGCCTAACTTCTTGCCAGCGCTTTCATACGCACAATGCCCGGGTGTCCATCGTGTAGCATTTGCAGGACTTTTTTTTGTAGTTTAGTTGGTATAACAACTTGGTCTCCCCATAAAATGCACCCTCTTTGTGAGAAAAGCTCTGTCTGTCTGTTTTTGAATGGCTTAAAGCTTTCCTTAGGCTTGTATTCTGGCCATCCCCTCTCCACCCAGCCAAGAACTCGTGCCAAACAAGAGTCTCTTTTGGTTTCAAAGGTGATGTCCTGGGCCGTTAGTGGAGGTGAGGGCATTGTCTCTATTTGCAGTACCGGGAGTGTGGGAGCTGGGTCTTCCTGTGGCTCGGGTAGTGGCGAGTGGCTCAAGGCATCTGCGTGAGGAATAGATTTCCCCGGGCGATACTTTAATTGATAGTCGTAGGCAGCTAGAAATTCCGACCATCGCATCATTCTGGGGAAGAGAATGCGTGGGGTAGGTTTGTTGCCTGCCAGAATGCCAAGTAATGGCTTATGATCCGTGATAATAGAAAATGGTCTCCCATAAACATATTCATGAAACCTTTTAATTGCAGAGACAATAGCAAGGGCTTCCTTATCTAAGTTTATGGTTTCTTTCTGTTTTTGACAGAGTTCTTGAAAAAAATGCAATTGGTGCCTCTGAGCCGTTTGGTAGGACATGGCTCAGGACGGCCCCCACCCCAAATGGTGAGGCATCACAAGTAACAGTCAAGGGGAGTGTCTCGTTATATTGAATTAGCACTGCATCAGAGGTAAGGAGGTCTTTTACTTGCTGGAAGGCGTGTTCCTCCCGACGTGCCCAAATCCAGGAGGCCCTTTGATCGAGTAGTCTATGAAGGGGCTCTGCAACAGTCGCCTTCTGGGGTAGGAAAATGTTATAAAAGTTAATAAGTCCCAGGAAGGCTTGGAGGTCAGTTTTGTTTTTAGGTCTTGGGGCATTTTTGATTGCTGCCAATTTCTTTTCTGTAGGGTGGATTCCTTGTTTGTCAAGAAGGTAGCCAAGAAACTCCACCCTTTCTGTGCATAGCTGGCACTTTTCCTTCTTAACCTTGAGACCAGCATCTTTGAACCTTTGTAGGACTGTTCTGAGGCATTTCTCTAATTGACTTTTTGTTGGGGCTGCTATTAATACGTCATCAAAATATGGTACGACCCCTTTTATACCTTGTAATAGTCTCTCCATCAGGCTTTGAAAGATGCCTGGGGCTACACTTACTCCAAACTGGAGCCTGTTGCATTTGAATGCACCACGATGTGTGACTATAGTTTGGGCTTCTGCAGTCTCGGAATCAACTGGCAGCTGTTGATATGCTTGGGCCAGATCTAATTTTGCGAATATTCTGCCACCCCCAAGTGAATGCAGGAGATGCTGAACGACTGGTACTGGGTAGGCGCTCTGCTGTAGCACGTGATTGAGGGTGGCCTTGTAGTCACCACAGATTCTCAAGGACCCGTCAGGCTTTATGGGGGTGACAATTGGTGTCTCCCATCGGGTGTGGTCAATGGGTTCTAACACGCCTTGTGAAATTAATTTGTCCAGTTGCTCATCAATTTTGGGTTTGAGAGCAAAGGGAACTTGGCGTGGCTTTAGGTGAATGGGCGCAATGTCGGGGCGAAGATTAAATGAAATAGGGGACCCCTTGTACTTGCCTAAGCTTTCGCTGAACACTTCTCGGAAGTCGTGGACGAGGGCTGCCTCCCAGTCATCGTCTTCAGTATGATGGATGCCTGCCATTCCGATTCCTAATGGCGCGAACCACTGAAGGCCCAATAGACTTGGCCGGTCTCTGTCTACGATGGTGAGTGGTAGAATTGCATTATGTCCCTTGAAAGAGACCTGGAAATGGTGGGTACCTGCGACTGGAATCCGGTTGCCTTGATAATCTTTCAATATGAGTCTCTGACTGCTGAGGTCTTGGAGTCAGATGTTGATGACCCAGAGTTGACTTCCATGATGCACAGTTTATTTTTAATGGTGACCTTTACATGGATTTTTTTAGAGTCAAGCGATGAAGCATGGCCGATGGTGATGGTTTGATGAGCCTCTTCTCGTCTGGGTGTGCCGTTAAACCTCTGGGGTCTGCTGTACTGGTTCCACTGGTTGCTAGGGCGGTCCCTCTGTGTGGTGGAGTTGCCATCATTCCTTTTTGGGCTGCTCCCTCTCCGTCTGGGGCTGGAATTTCTTTTGTTTCTGCATACTTTCGCAATATGCCCTCGTTTTTCGCAAAAACGACACATGGCATCTAAGAATCTGCATTCGGATCAAGGATGGTTTCTCCCACATCCGGTGCATTCGTAGTTGGATTTACAACCCTGCTGGTTCTGTTGCTCACGTTCTGACCGGAGTCTGTGGACTTCTTCCTCCTCACTGTCTGAGGATGACTCGACATCTTCATGATGGGTGGTCGATGTGTACTTGTCTGAAGGCTTCCCAGCATCGTTGGTGGGTTGGCGGTTGGCTCTGATGGTTCGGCGCATTCATGCTGCTGATTTACGAGTGGCTTCAGCTGCGGTGGCGTCTGCTATGGCATCTGCAAGCGAGATGTCTCCCTTGGCCATGATCTTGCTCTGGACAGTTGGATCTCTAACGCCAAGGATGATTCGGTCTCTCATGGCTTCTTCGAGGTTGGCGAAGCCACATAAACCACCCAGGTTCCTCAGGTCTGCCACAAAATCCCCAACGCTCTCACCTTCACGTTGGTCCCTCTGATAGAACTCGTGTCTGCGAATGAGAGTTGGTACTGCTGGGGCATAATGGCTGCACAGGATGGGAGCAAGGGTGTCCCAATCCATGGTTTTAACTTCAGCTGGTTTTGCTAAGGCTTTAGCCATCTTAAAAATGGTTGGTCCACAATGGGTTAGTAAAACGGCTCGTTTCTTGCTGGGCATGGCATCTTTGAGGTTGTTGGACTCTAGGAACATTTGAAATCTGTCCATATATGAGTCCCAGTCTTCGCTAGTTGGCTCGAATGGGGCGGGTGGTATAGCACTGCTGGCCATGTTGCCGTCGTTGCGCTCTGTCAGCCACGTGCTCCTTCAGCTAGCTCAGTTCTCATAGACTTTGTTGCCTCCGCATCCCATCCTTGTCGCCAGTGTTAGATCTGGGAGGATGGTTCAAGAATGGAGGCAAGACTCAGATAACAACAACAGCTCTTTATTAGTGACTTCAGATCTGAGCAACTATCCCAGCTGCAGCAGCCCCTTATATAGGGCTGGCTGCGGCTAGGCAGCCAATGAAAGCGATTTGAGTTTGCCGCTCTTGGCAGGGCCAATCGTGGCAGCCCGTTTACTAGCCAATCGCATCAGTCTGTGGTGACCAATCACGATCTGCTATTCGCAGGCCAATCAGAGTTGCAGGCTTTCGAGCCTGCTAGTCCGGAACACAAAATGTCTTTCTCTCTCTCTCTCTCTCTCTCTCTCTCTCTCTCTCTCTCTCTCCACAAAAATGCACCCTGAAGAAGCTTCTTGGATGAGAAGCAAAGCATCTTTAGGAGAAAACAAAAAACAAAAACAAAGTCTAGTTTCCTTTTGAAAAGCACCTTTGGGACAAAGTTTTTCATGTAATTCCAGTTAGAAATTAGAAGAATTTACTAATTACACAGGGCTTAAAAAAACCCCATAATTTCAGATCTCCACTGTTCATTAGCATGTTGCAATGTTTGGGATGAAAACAAGGAACAGAAATCCATGAGCTGTGGTCTTGTTGTCATGTGAGAGAGAGAGAGTTGTGGACAAAAAAAGGCATGCGTCTTTACAATTTAAATAGTAAGAGTTTAGAAGAGCAAGAAATATCCTAATTCTGTAATTTAGCTAAATATAATTTCTAGGACTGAATAGATGCATTTTTTCTAGCTGAAATGGCCATTATTGAAAAGACTTATTAGTGGCAGCATGGGGATCCTATCCCATCATGAGGCCTCCTCAGTATTCTTCTCGTCAGCATTTCAACCTGCTTGTTTCCTCAACGTTTTCTTGGTTCAGGTGGGCTTCTAAAGAAGAAGAAAACTGAACTCCATTATGCCAGTCTTTTTTGCTTTTCCATAAAGAGGGAATTGGAATCTGTCCCTGGGCTGGCTCAAAGCCAGTTAAGCAGAAAAACCCAAAATATCTGAAAGTCCTATAGATGTAAGAAAAATACAGCACTCTAGGGAACAGTGGAGCTTGATGCAGATAGAGATTATGAGTTTATATTGTGGAAAATGATATGAGCTCCTTGCTTTATTCTACTTATCTTGCTTGTGTCATCTCCCTTAGCTGCTCTGTGTTCCTAGCTAAGGAGTAACCACTGAGATAAATTCTGAAGAAATTAGAGTTTCTACTTTTAGCTTTCAATGTCAATTTAGTTCCTTGAAATAGACAATAAAGATCTGAATACTTATTGATTTAGAATTCATTCTGAAAGTATTGGAACAGTAACTGAACCCCTTTCAATTAACCTACAAATAAGGAAGGAAAACTAGGGGAGAAAACCAATTCTTGAATAATTCAGTACTAGAGAGATTTTTCTGGAAAATAGTGTTTGATAGTTTTATCCTGAACATATTCTCCTCAGGAGTGTAGGAGGAATTGTGGAGGGAAATCCATTCAAAGGAGCCCAACCCACCACCTGGAACTTTTTTCTTACATAGCATGCGCTCTAATATGGAACTTCAACCTTCTCTACTGTAAATGGCAGGACTTACCTTAATGTATAAGGAAAATAATATTGTTGTATGTATTTAAACAAGCAGAACTCTGGCATGATAAGAGTGGTTTTTGTTAAGTATTACCAAATATGGTCACAGGAGTGGAGTCTGATGTCGGACTCCACTCATTGGACCGGCCACTGGCAGGAGAAATAAAGTCCCATCAGTGGCTGAAACATTGGACAGAGCTGGCTATATAAGCCATCACTAGCCAAGTGGCTTGTGTTTTGTACAACTGAATAAAAGGTTTTACCTACTCCAGCTGTGTCCTGCCTCTTCACTCCATGTGCCCACTTGACACTGGCGACAAGGATGGGATCCTGAGCTGAGGAAAGAACAAAGGACAACCTCGTGGGAATCAGATGCCATTTTACCAGCTACCACAACAATCACAACTGCACCCATCAACATGGCACACCGCCCAATGTCAATCCCATATGATCTGGCCAAGGAGAAATGGTCCTCCTACATGGGCCAATTCAACCTACACCTGGAAGTCAATGGACTCCAGGCTGCCCTGATGCAAAGAAGAGAACCCTGTTCCAAACATACTGTGACATGGAGCTCTACAAGATGGTGGATGCCCATGGCCAACAAGCTGAGCAGCGTGTCCTGGGATGAGATTCAGCAAACCTTGAAGGAACACTTCGATCTGTCCCCTTCCTATCTGGCCAACCACCATGAATTCTATATGCAGAGCCAGAGGGAGGGAGAAATGATAAATACATTTGTGGCTGCACTTCGGAAACTATCAAAGAACTGTAGATTCCCCGATACCAAGGGCATGATCTGGGACCAGCCCATCCTCAGAATGAGAGACCTAACCCTACAGAAGCGACTGTTGGCCTGAGAGGATGTCTCCTTCAAGGTAGCCATTGTCGAGGCCTGAGCCACGAAATACTCTGAGAGCTCCGCTGCGTGAATCAAAGGAACCGGAAAGATGCATGCCACCCAGGTCGATTGCCGCGCAACCCAAGACACCTCAAACTCCAAGGCCAGTGATGAGGATGATGAGGACATCCAAAAGGTGAGGTCCAGTAAGCCAGTGGGGCAGCAAGGGACCAAGCTGTGGGGGGGGGGTTGCAGAAGAAATCATCACTGCTCCACATGCTGCTTTAAAGACACTATATGCTGGCATTGTGACCACAAAGGACACATTGCGGAGGTATGCTGAGCCAGCCAACTGAACAGCAAGCAAGCCCAGAGAGCATCCTTCCCTACCAGACAATATGGCTGCCAAGGGGGAGGTCAGAAGAATACTGGTGGGAAATTCAAAAAGAGAGATGACCTTCACCTTCATTGGCTATGCCCACACCCAAGTGAGGAGAACAGATGCCTAAGAAGCCAACAAAATCATGGCCACTGTAAGCATCGAAGGCAAACCATGCCAAATGGAAGTGGACTCAGGATCATGCATCTCCATGATCTCGTGGGACACCCTGAAGAAACTACAACCCAACATATGGCGTGAACAACTGGAGCCACAAAAGTTCATCCTGAAGGACTATCAAGGCTACCACATCCCCGTCCTGTGCAGAAAGCCAGTCCATATAGAATATGGCCATTTCCAAGGGACCCTACCACTCACCATACTCAACTGTGACCTGCCAAGCCTACTGGGAAGAGAATGGTTCAAACCTCTCCAGATCCACCTTACCGGCATCCATGCCACCGAGACCACCCCCCACACTGAGAAGAGGACCTCTCAGCACTAGAGCATGACTTCAGCAATGTAATCAATGATGAACTGGGCAAATACACAGGGACCCCAATCTCATTTAATCTAGACCCCAACATAGCTCCTGTCTGACTAAAGCCATGGCAAGTCCCATTTGCTCTCCAGCCTAAGGTCAAGGAACAATTAGATAAATTAATTGCCCAGGGGGTCCTTGAGCTGGTTGACCACACCAAATGGGAGACCTCAATAGTCACCCCAATTAAACCAGACAGGGCAGTGAGAATCTGTGCTGAGTACAAGACCACCTTGAATAAGGCCCTGCAGTAAAGCGCCTACCCAATGCCAGTTGTGCAACACCTCCTACATTCCTTGGGGTGAGGAAACATCTAGGCCAAACTAGATCTGGCCCAGACCTATCAGTAGCTGCTGGTCATGAGGCAACCGCTGAAGTGCAAATGATCATCACTCACCGGGGCACATTTAAATGCAACCAGCTACAGTTTGGAGTAAGCATAGCCCCCAGCCTATTCCAGAGTATCATGAAGAGACTGTTACACAACATCTCAGGAATAGTATCATACTTTGACGATGTTATATTAGCAAAAAAGGGGGAACAGTTAATAGAGAAACTGAGGGTAGTGCTGGGAAGATTCCAGGAAGCTGGACTAAATTAAAAAGGAATAAATGTCACCAAGAATAAATGTCACCCAAGTGAAGTTCCTGGGCTTCCTCATCCATGCATCAGGCATACAACCCACAAGTGCCAAGCTACAGGCCATAAGGGAGCCCCCCCCCACCCCAAAGCAAAGTGGAGCTACAAGCATTTCTAGAGTTGCTCAATTTTTACAATATCTTTCTACTGCAGAAGGCAACCATTGCAGAACCACTCCATAGACTGAAGGTTGCCACCTTCACCCATGTCAAGAAACCTGACCAGCACCCCCATCGGCAACCGGCTGAACCTGGGGACAATGCGAAGCCAACATGTTTAAAAAAAAATAAAAAGCATTTTAACATCCAGCAGTGTCCTCATTAAATATAGTGAAACACTGCCCTTAACACTAATGTGCAATGCCTCCACCTATGAAATTGGTGCAGTCCTCAGCCACAAACTTCCAAATGGGAGAGAAGCCCCCATCGCATGCTATTCTAAAACGCTTTCCAAACCACAACAAAACTACAGTCAAATCAACAAGGAAGCCCTTTCCACGGTAGCAGGTGTCAAGTGCTTCTATGAGTACCTCTATGGAAGGCAATTCAACTTGGTTACCAACCACAAATCTTTGCTGGACATTCTCACCAGGGACAAACCCACACCGAACATTCTCTCACCCAGGATGTTAAGATGGACTATGTTCCTGGCTGCTTACAGTTACTGTCTAATTCACAAACCAGGGAAAGACATCACCAATGGTGAAGCCCTGAACCGCTGTCCCCTCCCAGACCTCGCCAAAGACCCAGCACTATCCACTTCCGTATTCTTAGTGGAAAGCCTCCGGCCCGGACTAATGACATTGACGGAGATCGTGAGATTTACAGCTAAGGACAAAACCATGGCACAGATTTCAAACTGGGTATGGAGGGAATGGCTGGAAACCATAGATGGGGATGAATTTAAACCATTTAAAAACAGACAGACAGAACTGTCAGTGATCAAGGGCTGCCTATTGTTGGGGGAGAGGGTGATCATTCCCCCACCACTAAGGACAAGGGTACTGACCCTACTGCATGAGGGTCACTCGGGGATTGTCTGGATGAAAGCCCTCACCAGAAGCTATGTGTGGTGGCCGAGGTTGAAGCCTGGTTGCCACCTTCACCCCATGTCAAGAAACCTGACCAACACCCCCATCAGCAACCCCCATGAAATGGGAAACACCTACATCCCCCTGGCCCAAGTGCACATCAACTTCGCTGGCCCTGCCAAGGACAACCATTCCTGATAGTGGTGGACACGTATTCTAAGTGGTTGGAGGTGATAATTATGAAGTCAACCACCACCGAGGCCACCATAAAAGCCCTCTGGAAGCTATTTTTGACCCATGGACTGCTGGATGTCCTAGTGTTCGACAATGGGCCACAGTTCACATTGCAGTCTTTTGAGGGGTTCCTAGCAGGATTAGGGATCAGACACAGACTCTCCATGCTGGCACACCCAGCCACCAATGGACAAGTAGAGAGAATGGTCAGGTCTACCAAAGAAACCCTCAAGATGATGGGTCTGGGGGACTGGCAGAAAAGGGTTGATAGAATGCTATTAGCTCAACACATCATGCCCCATGCCACAAGAGGCCATAGCCCTGCCGAACTGTTGATGGGCTGAAGGCTTAGGTTGACCCTAGAGAGAATACACCCCAACTACAATAATGAGACCCCCGCTGATGCCACAGGGAAGTGCAGGCACTTTGTTAGTGTTTGGGGATAAACCCCCGAGCTGAGTGCACAGCAGCAGTCAAGCCAGGCAGCCAAATGAGAGTGAGGCTGGGCCCAAGAGTATACACACACTTGAGACAAAAACACTGTTTGTGGTTTTAAATAGGTATTTAATTCACACAGAGATTAAGAAGAGTCATTCAGTCCATATGTCAGTATCCAGTATATCTATCCAGTTACCTAGTCTTTTAAACAGTAAATACAATGTCTTTATCTGCTTGTAAATCTTCTTCTTCTGATACCTTTCTCTCAAAGACAATGCTGAATCCACAGCTCACCAAGCAAACAGTCCTTGTGTTCAGTAGAGAGAAGTATCTTGCACAGTAGACATCTCATACAGGAGTATACAGTAGTACAGGCAGACAGCAGACAGACCAGAGACCAGTAACACCAGGAACCAGGAACCAGACCAGGAGCTCGAAAACCAGGAAGTGTTACGTCTCTCTCACTGCCTCTTATTGCAGCATACAACCGCACCCATAATTATGCAATGACATTGCAGTTTGGAGCTTAAAGTTGCAAACGCTTAAACCTAGGTTTTATATATTCATTCACCCAAACCAGTTGGAGTATCCATATACCCAACATACTCCCCTTTTGGGTGATATGAATATATAATGCCTTTACAATCTGAACCCATATTTTTCACAACTCTCTAGGTGCTTATTAACACCTTGGGCTTTAGTAAAATTATCAGCTATATTGTCCTCCGACATACAGTACTCTAGCTGTATCATTTTACTATTTACAGATTGCCTTACATTCAGATATCTCAAATCTGTATGCTTGCTCCTAGTTTTTACTGCAATACTTGTAGCCATTTGAATTGCTGCCTGATTATCTTCATGTACAACTATAGGGTAATTTACAGTTATACCCATATCCTTCAACATTTGTTTGTACATAATTAACTCAGTACACAATAAAGATAAACAGGAGAATTCTGCCTCCATAGTAGACAAACTTATATGCTGTTGCCTTATTGACTCCCAGCCTATTAATGTCTTACCCAGCATTATGGCTGTTCCTGAAGTCGACTTTCTAGTATCTCTTTCTGCTGCAAAACTAGCATCTGCATAAGCACTCAATATGAGATCACCTTTTGGTTCTAAATACAGTGCATGGTGTAATGTACCTTTAAGATATCTTAGGATTCTTCTCAATGCTATCCAGTGACATTGAAGCGGATCATTATTGTGTCGTGCCAGCTGATTAATACTAAAAGCAATATCTGGCCTTGACCAATTGCTAATATATGATAAGCTACCAATCAAAGATTGATATATTGCCTTATCAAATTTGGGACTTTGAGTATCCATTTTGCAAATATCCTGACTCATTGGAGTCTTTGCAGGCTTACAAAGTTCCATTTTATACTCTATTAGCAATTTAGATATCTTATCTTCTTGAGATATCTTATAACCTTTCTGTGTTCTCAGTATATTCAAACCTAGATATCTCTTTATCTCACCTAATTGCTTGATTTTTATTTTCTTACCTAATGATGCTATAATTTTGTTTGCTTCATCATTAGTTTTAGTTATCAGAGCAATATCATCAGTAAACAACAATAATAATGATATCTTCCCATTCTTTTCTCTCTTAAATAGACATGGGTCGGCTAAACCAGCTTTAAAACCTATATTGTTCAGTTCCTTCACAATATACTGGTTCCATTCATAGCCCGATTGTTTAAGACCATAAAGGCTCTTTTTTAACAACCAACAATCATTATTATTATCACCTTTCAATCCACTAGGCTTTCTCATATATACAGTATGTCTTAGTGGAGCATGCAAGTAAGCAGTTTCCACATCTAAATGGTTAACTATATATTTCTTGCTTGCTGCCCACACTAAGGCTGCCCTTAACGTTGCTGCTTTAAGACTAGGTGCAAATACTTCATCATAGTCATTTGCACTTTGTCTAAAACCTTGGGCTACTAATCTTGCCTTATGGATTATATTTCCATCCTTATCAGTTTTTATTTTAAAAATCCATTTGCAGCCAATGGGTTTTACACCAACAGGTAATCTCACATTTTCATACACCTTCATATCCTTCAAGGATTTCAATTCCTTATTCATTGCTGCATACCAATTTTCTTTCTCTTTAGAAGGATACCTTTTTATCTCATCCACAGTATTTGGGATTCTATTTTCCTGGCACACTGTATTAGCCTGGTATCTATCAGGCGGTCTAGATATACGTGTCGTCCTTCTGGGAATTACAGGGCTTGTATGAGGACTTTCTTGAGTTACTACTTGGTCATTTTCCTCATCTTGCTCAGCTATTTCTTCCTTTTCTTCTTCTATGGGCACAATCTCTTCCTGTACTTCACTCTTTACTTTATTTTTAAAGTTACAGGGATACTTAATGGGATTTCTGTAGGATTCAATAATCACCTCTTTATTGTTATCCTGTTCTAACTTATCCCATCCTACGTGCTCTAGAAATTGGGCATTGGCACTACATAACACTCTAGATGTGCCTTTCTCCCAAAATCTATATGCCCTATGGTTAGCTTGGTAACCAACGAAGAAAAATTGTTTAGCTCTGTGTTGCCCTTTATGCCTGAGTTGTGTAGGGATATGCACCCATGCTGGTGCACCAAATGTGTGCAGGTAACTCAGATCAGGCTTCCTGCCATGCCACATGGTGAATGGAATTTCACCAGTAGTTGAGTTAACCACGTTGTTCAATAAGCTATTTGCACACATTGCAGCCTCCCCCCACAAAGAATCAGGTAATCCAGAATCAGTTAACATTGTTCTAACCATTGCCTGTAGTGTTTGGCCTCTTCTCTCTATAAATGCGTTGTGTTGTGGTCTGTATGGTGCAGATTTTTTATGCTCTATACCAGCTACCTTTAATCTATTCTGGAATTTGCTGTTAACAAATTCCGTACCATTATCTGTCACCAAGGTTATCAGTTGCCTTTTAGCCTTTCTTTCTGCAAACTTTAACCAGTTGAAGAAATGTTGATATGTTTCAGTTTTGCTTTTCATTAAGTAGCAAAACCCATATCTAGAGTAATGGTCCATAATGCTCAGTATATATCGAGCACCCCCCATACTGGGTTTCTTTGGACCTATAATGTCTGCAAATACTACTTCTAAAGGTTCTTTAGTTTTAAAACCATTTAGCCTATTTGCAGGCAATATTTTACTCTTATCTTCACAACAGACATTACAACGCAAATACTTATCACAGGGTTTTAACCTTATACCTTCAGATAACTCTACTGTATGTTTTAGCATTTTAAAATTTACATGCCCCAAACGCCTATGCAATAAATGGATACATTCATCATGAGGCTTGGTATTGTTAAATACAGTTTGTGCCTCCCCTTTCTTACTATCATGTAAGACATACAATGCTCCATTTAAAGCTGCAGTTACCTTTTGTTATCCCTTTCCAGTATGCACTTATTATTCTTAAATGTAACCACATATCCTAGTTTATCTAATTCTCTTACAGAAAGTAAATTCATTTTTAACTGTGGTACATATAACATTTTTATATTCTGGTCTAAACATGGACAATATGCAATACCTTCACCCTTGGCCTTGAGATGCCAACCGTTAGCGAGTGATATATGCTGAGAGCTTGTAGACATTTTTATAAACTTTGTCTTATCTCTCGTGATGCAGTGGGATGCTCCACTGTCCACCACCCATAAATCACTCTTCACATCACAGTTGCTAAACGTGGCCAGTTCAAAGGATTTCTTTGGCTTCTTTACATTCTGGCGTTTTCTTTTTCTGCAGAACCTTGCCAAATGTCCTCTGCCTCCACAATTAAAACACTTTTTAATTGTATATGCCGTCGAAGACAACTTCTCTTCCTCTGGGTGCTTCAGCTTACATAGCTGGTTTCTTTCAGGCTTTGAAGATAATTTCTCTTCATTAGGCTTATCTGCTCTCAGCTGGTCACGTTCAAACCTTCTTCTGGCTTCTTCTAATAGCCTGCCGGTAATCTCAGTTACTGATAAACTGTCTTTTGGCAATACCTCTAATGCAGTTACAAAATCATCATAGCTTCGATCCAAAGAAGACAGTATAATGTATACTTGTTGCAACTCATTAAATATAAGCTCTTTTTCTTGTAATTCTTGAAAAATGCTTTTCATACAGTTTAAATGAGTTAACATGTCTCCATTCCTCTCAAGATGTGTTCTAAACAGCTTCCGTGTAAGATTTATATGAGCTCCTACACTGTCTCGAACATAAACCTTCTTGAGATTATCCCAACAATTAGCAGCACTATCCACTCCACGAATATGAATCAGTTGCTGGTCTGAGAGAGTCAGTCCTATGATGCACAAAGCTTGTTCATTCTTTTGTTTATAGTCCTGTATCTTTTTGGCATCCTCATCAATAGTAGGATCCAAGTTGGATACATCTGGTGGGTTTGTAACTATGCCCCACAAACCTTCTCTTCGTAGCAGTAAACTACACTTCATTGACCATGAAACATAGTTTGTTCCATCTAACCTGGATATCATGGACAGACTTGGCAAATTTACTTGTGCCATTGCTCTGCAGAAAAATAACTATTTAACAAACAGTTTGTCTTTACAGCAATGTGTAACTCTTGACCAAAAATCTCACTGGTATATCCTGGTTAGCTAGACTGTGCACACTGCTGGGCCCATAACCAATGTTAGTGTTTGGGGATAAACCCCCGAGCTGAGTGCACAGCAGCAGTCAAGCCAGGCAGCCAAATGAGAGTGAGGCTGGGCCCAAGAGTATACACACACTTGAGACAAAAACACTGTTTGTGGTTTTAAATAGGTATTTAATTCACACAGAGATTAAGAAGAGTCATTCAGTCCATATGTCAGTATCCAGTATATCTATCCAGTTACCTAGTCTTTTAAACAGTAAATACAATGTCTTTATCTGCTTGTAAATCTTCTTCTTCTGATACCTTTCTCTCAAAGACAATGCTGAATCCACAGCTCACCAAGCAAACAGTCCTTGTGTTCAGTAGAGAGAAGTATCTTGCACAGTAGACATCTCATACAGGAGTATACAGTAGTACAGGCAGACAGCAGACAGACCAGAGACCAGTAACACCAGGAACCAGGAACCAGACCAGGAGCTCGAAAACCAGGAAGTGTTACGTCTCTCTCACTGCCTCTTATTGCAGCATACAACCGCACCCATAATTATGCAATGACATTGCAGTTTGGAGCTTAAAGTTGCAAACGCTTAAACCTAGGTTTTATATATTCATTCACCCAAACCAGTTGGAGTATCCATATACCCAACACACTTCACCAAAAGGGACCCCATCTATGCACATAATTACACGGGGGACAACCTGGGTACCAGCCAAAGTTGTAGGAATTACTGGACCCAGATCATACCGGGTAGAGAAAGAAGAAGGAAAATTGTGGGACAGACACATAGACTAGATCAGAGGCTGGATCCCTATCACAGACAAACAGCCAGAAGCCCAACATGCATAAATCAAACCAGCACTAGCAAAGACCCTACCCACAGAACACACAGAAATAGGTAACCACCTAATCTCAAACCTGAAGAGAACAGCGGTGTACTTCTGAGGCCTCCGGCTCAATGGGCCCTGCTGCATCTCAAGATGACTTTGAAACTGTTCCACAGGCAGGGACCAGAACGACAGCAGACCTGTCCAAACAGGCTGCTGTCCCAGGAAGGAGTGAGGTGCGCAGATCCAGTCGCACCCCACAAAGCCCCACCTACCTGAGTGACTACATAAGGTACACAAGTGCGGATTGGTGGAACACTAAGTAGGAGGGGAGGGGTATTAAGTATTACCAAATATGGTCACAGGAGTGGAATCTGATGTCAGACTCCACTCATTGGACCGGCCACTGGTGGGAGAAATAAAGTCCCGTCAGTGGCTAAAACATTGGACAGCACCGGCTGTATAAGCCAGTGCAGCCACGGCCAAGCAGCTTGTGTTTTTTACAACTGAATAAAAGGTTTTACCTGCTCCGGCTGTGTCCTGCCTTTTCACTCTGTGCACCTACTTAACAGTTTTAATCTTTCCCCCTGTGTGTCTTTCTTTGTGTGTCTATTATATATATATTCTATTCTCTGGGAATTATATAATCTGTAATGTTGACTGACCAGACCTACTTTGCTTGTGTAAAAGCTAGCATATTATTGTTGGCTTTGAGGGCAACTGAATCACTATCTTTCAAAACCACTTTAACTTTTTTTTTTGTTCAAAAGAAAGCAACACAGTTATAACAATGCACAGATTGCTATTATTAGGATACCTTTTCCCCAAGGCACTTGAAGTGCTTTCTCAGGCAATCTGTGCTTTTCACCATGAGGAGCACTTTGCATTAATTCCTAATATGATGTGCTGAGACTAGCACAAGTAAAATTAAACTTCCTTCCTTCCTTCCTTCCTTCCTTCCTTCCTTCCTTCCTTCCTTCCTTCCTTCCTTCCTTCCTTCCTTCCTTCCTTCCTTCCTCATATGTTTATCCACTGTATTCCTAAAAGATGGTTGAAATTTGACCTCAAGATTGAAACTACATTCATACGCTCACTTTTGCACATGATGGTTTGTAAGTAAAACAAGGCTGGACATTCCTTTGTCACCCAAGGGTAGCACTTGATTTGATTTGATTTATTTGATTTGTCAATCGCTTACAAGATAATAGGTATAAGTATAAACATAGTTATGAATACATGAAATGGATACATATAAGAAAAATAAAAGAAACAATAGGACAGGGATGGTAGGCACATTGATGTGCTTATGCACGCTCCCTACAGACCTCTTAGGAAAGGGGTGAGTAGACAGTCTAAGGTTAAAGTTTTGTGGGGTTTGGAGAAGAAACCACAGAGTCAGGTAGAGTATTCCAGACACTGATTACTCTGTTGCTGAAGTCGTATTTCCTGCAATCAAGTTTGGTGTGGTTAACCTTGAGTTTGTATCTATTGTGTGCTCTTGTATTGTTATGATTGAAGCTGAAGTATTCATTGACAAGTAGGACATTGCAATGTATGATTTTATATACTATACTTAGATCGGACTGAAAATGGTGTAGTTCTAGGTTTTCTAGGTCTAGTATTTCAAGCCTGGTAGCATAAGGTATTCTGTAATGAGTAGAGGAGTGTAGAAATCTTCTTGTGAAATATTTCTAGACTTTCTCAACTGTGTTAATATCAGATACGTAATGTGGGTTCCAGACTGATGAGCTGTATTCGAGTACTGGTCTAGCAAATATTTTGTATGCTCTAGTTAGTAGTGTGATATTACCAAAGAAAAAGCTATATAGGATGAGGTTAACAACTCTTAATGCCTTTTTGGCTATGTAGTTACAGTGGCTCTAGCACTTAGATCATTAGATATGAGTATTCCAAGGTCCTTGACAGAGTTTGGATTATCAACAAGGTCTTGACTATTGTATTTTATTTTCTGATTTTTTTTTTTGGCAATATGTTGGACAGAGCATTTGTTTGTTGAGATTTGAAGTTGCCATTTGTTTGACCATTCTGACACATAGTCAAGGTCTTTTTGAAGGGTAGCAGTATTGTCTGTGGTGTTGAATAGCTTTACATCATCAGCGAAGAGAATGCAGTTGCTCTTAACATGATCACAGAGGTCATTTATGGAGAGAATGAAGAGAGTTGGTCCTAGAACACTGCCTTGGGGGGCACCATTGTTGATGGGACAGAATTTGATAGGACACTCCCAATTTTGACCATTTGTTGTCTGCTTGACAGGAATGCTTCTATCCAGTTGTGCAGTTGTTAAGAGATACCATAAGATTTTAGTTTTGAGGAGTAGTTTGTCGTGTACCACTGAATCAAAGGCTTTACAGAAGTCTATGTAGATTTCGTCTATTGCTTTGCCCTGATTGAGTTGTGTCGTCCATATGTTTTTGCAGTGTAAGAGTTGCAGATTGCAGGATAGTTTTTTTCTGAAACCAAATTGTTTATTGGAGAGTAGGTTGTTTGTCTCTAAGTGGAGGATAATGGATTGCTTAATAAGACACCATGATTAAATAGGTGACACAGCATAAAGAGATTGGTCTGTAATTTTTAACTAGGCTGGTTGAAAAAAGGGCTGGCTCCCTTTTTGAAGATGGGGATGACCATGGCTTGTGACCATCATTTTGGCAAGGAGCTGGTCCTGAAAGATTTTTCAAAGATTATGCTTAGATGTTTGGCTATGGCAGTGGATAGCTTTTTTAAGAAGTAGGCTCATATTCCATCCAGTCCAATACTTAGATATGGTTTTAGACTGTGTAGTGCTTTTTCAACATTGTCTTCTGTCAAATCAATATGTATTAGATCGGGGGTCGCCAACCTTTTGGACCTCAGGGACCACCAAACTCATAATTTTAGATTACAGGGACCACTAACTGGTTCTGTGGGTGTGGCCTAAATTGTGGGTGTGGCTTGGTGGTCATGTGACTGGCTGGGCATGGCTAGTATATAAATATCATAAATATTTATATAAATATCATAAATATTTATATAAATATTGAATTTTGTATGAAAAAAGAACAACTTTTACCCCAAATCAGGCAAGGCAGGCAGGCAGGCAGCTCACAGAATCACAGATTCATTCAGAAATCTATCTATCTGCCATTGGCTAGCTCAGTCTGTCACATAAAATTTGTTTACAAGCAAACTCATAAAATTTGCTAGCAAGCAAACTCACAAAATTAACTCACAACATACCATGTATGTAAATATTGAATTTTTTATATAAAAAAGCAAGTTTTATCCAAAATCAGGCAAAGCATGCAGATTGAGTTGCTCGCAGAATCATTCAGTGATCTATCTATCTGCCATCAGCTAGCTCAGTCTCTCAAATTTGCTTGCCATGAGTTTGCACTGAATTTGCTTGAAAGCAAACCTTTAGTCCTAAGGGAGGTTCAGCTGTGCTTAGCTAGAAAACAAGAAATCCAACCATTTCCTGCTTCCTAGCTAATCTAAATCTCCTGGCAAAGCAGAACAGATGATGGTCGGAAAAAGTCAAAATAGCAAGTTAGCAGACAAGTTTACCAGGTAAGGAGTGAGTGGGCAGGGAGGGTTCCCACTGGCCATGTGGGCTGAGCACCTTCTGTTTCTGCGCAGCCTGGATTAATTGCTTTGGGAGGTGCTCTGGGGGTGAGATTTCTCTGTGGCCCACCAAAATTTTCTCATGGCCCACTGGTTGGCGACTGCTGTATTAGATCATTGTAGTTGTCTGTGGTTCAACTAGGAAATACTGGGCATGATCCATTGCTGTTTACAAATACTGAGTCAAAGAATGTGTTAAAGCGGTTGGCTTTAATGGTGTCATCATTGCAGTCTTTACCATTAGGTCCTTTCATGGGTGGGATGGACCCTGAGTCTTTTCGTTTGTTGTTTACAAAATTGTAGAAAGTATGGGTGGAATTGGAGTGTAGAAGGTTTTCCTCTTGTTTAATGTGATAATTGGTGCATTCAGTCTTTATCTGGTGGCATAAATTTTTGTATCAGCTGATACAAAAATCTGGTGGCAACGTGACCAGGTATGTCACCCAAGGGTAGCACTTAATATTTGGAGAGGAAAGGAAGGGATGATCGAGATGACAGGATGAAACTCTATTTTCCATTTCAAAAAAGGGAGAAATTCTGTTATCACATTTGAGCAACCAAGGTAAAAAATTGTTCCAAGGGTTACAACAAAAGGCTGTGAGGTCTACATATGACCACAGGACTGCAAATATTTGTCTCTGTGAGAGATGATCGACTGTGCCTGTTGCCACTGCTCCTTGTATTTTGGATTCTTACCTGCCCCACTGTTTGCCTTTCTTAACTTCTTCCTTCTGTCTCATATCACGATTGTTTGATATTCCCAGTGTAAAATGCAACATGTATTAGGAGGACTGGTATTCCAAACAAATGTTTACTGGACAGTATTGGTATGGTATTTAGATCAGTTTTCAGAGTTTTCAGAGTTCTTTAAAGCCATTTCTTCTTGCTACTTTCAAAAAGCAGAGGTTAGTATTGGGGTGCAACTTTATTCATGGAAGAAACCCACCAATTTCCAAAGAAATTTCAAATAAGATCCAAATAATGTTCAAGCATTAATGTCAAACACTTATTGGAGCCTGATGAAAAATCACACTCTGCTCAACCTCGCTCATTTTATATTCTGTCGTGCTGTTTCTGGTGTGATCTCATTGTCAGTAAATTTGTCACTTCACAATTTGGACTGGCTCCAGGTGGTTTTAAAGTCACTTGCTCAGGCAAAAAAGAAGAATGGTTCATCTGTGAAGAAATGATCCTGGAGGGCATGGTTGCAATTAGAGAGATAAATGGCTCTGGACTTTAATTAGAGTGTTAGGTACATATTTGGAGAAATGATTCCAAGAATCCCAGTTTACTGAGCCAGAATGTGTGGTTGAATCAGTGCCTGTAGCAAGGGGAAGACATTTGCTTGAACTCTGCTTTTATTTATAAACATTGTATAATTTACTAATAGGAAAGGCCTCCTATCCTCTCATTCCTTGCCATTTTCTTTTTCCTCTCTATCTGTAGGTAGCTTAAATAAATAAAGGTGAGAGTTAAATATGTGGAATATATTTACATTGGGAAAAGAGGTTGGATATAAAAGTAAGAAGGGCACCAGAGTAGAAATGGCTGTTAGAGAACAAGGTTGAGTAACATTTGTGTGTGTGTGTTTCTTTTGGGACACATTCCTTTGTCTGCAATCCCACAAGTAACTTCTTTCAAATTCTTTGCACTGTTGGGATGCCAAAGGGAAGCTTGTCTCCTAAAAGTCTGCAGTGCCAGTTTAGAGATGATTCTTGAAATTAGGCTGAGAGCCAGGGGTGGGATTCAAATTTCTTAACAACCGGTTCTGTGGCTGTGCCCCTAATTTGTAGGTGTGGCTTGGTGGTCATGTGACTGGGGTGGGAGTGGCTTGCTGATTGGGCATGGCTATGTGGTCATGTGACTGGGGTGGGAGTGGCTGGCAACCCAAATTTAAGTGGTCCTCACTTAATGACCAGGTGTTCGCTTAGTGGCCAATTGCTTAGCATGTGCTTTTTGCCAGTTTCCAAGGCCTGGGGAGGCCCTGGCAAGGCCCAGGCAGGTGGCCATGTGGCTGGCAACCCAAATTTAAGTGGTCCTCACTTAATGACCAGGTGCTTGCTTAGTGGCCAATTGCTTAGCATGATATAAGGATTAATGCAAATTGCAAAGGAAAGACTGCAGAGATTGTGCACAAGTGATTTGTACCAAATAACACACTGTGTAACTGAAGATGTTTTATGTTTTATGTTTTTGTTTATGTTTTAAAAAAATAAAACACTTTTATTTAAAAAAATCATTTATGTATGCATGCAACTTGTTACATTGATGTTGCTATATATTGATTTAAGCAGAAACAGATCATGTATAACATCAATGTAACAAGAAGTTGATTGTCTCCCTTTTTGTAAGTTGCTTTTTTATTTATGTATTTATTTATTTTTTTACTATCTTTTTTGTTTTTATTAATCAAAAAAACAAAACAGATACTAAAGAAATAAATAAACACATAAATAAAATTTATTTTACTATTCATCTTGATGTTTCTTTAAGCAAAGGAGAAAGAAACATCAAGATGAACAGTAAAATAAGTCGGCTCTTGACTGGGCTGGCGGCAGAGGTAGGGGACCAACCCAGCAGGACTTGCTACTTTGCCTCCTCACTATCATCTGGTGGTGGGAAGGCAAAGCAGCAACCCTTGGGCTGTGGCAGGCGAGGGAAGGTGGTGAGCCGGGAGCCCAGCCAAGATGGCGGCCATCATGTGGGCAAGGCAGCAGTGCCTGGCCTGGGAGTTGCCTCTCGACTGGGCTGGGGGTGGCAGCAGTGGCAGGAGGAGGTAGGGGACCGGGCCAGCAGCAGGAGTTGCTGCTTTGCCTCCTCACTACCAATCAGTGGTGGGAAGGCAAGGCAGCAACAATGGAGGGCTGCGGGCGAGGGAAGATGGGGGTGGGAGAGGCAGGAAGTGTCAGCAAGGGCAGTTGACCGGGACTGACAGTGGTAGGTAGGCGGCCGGGTTGTAGGATCATACTTACCAATCTTCATCTTCAGAGGCCGGCAGCGGGGTAGGCAGTCTGGGCGGGCGAGGATGGCTAGTGGCAGTGGCGGGAGGCAGGCAGGGCAAGGTAGGCCAGCTGGGTGAGGACAATTAGCAGCGGTGGTGACCAGGGCTTGTGGCTTGCCTTCACTCAGCAGGGCAGCAGAAGGCAGGCAGGGACGGACAGTTGGCTGACTGGCTCGGCGGCGGCTGCTGCTGCTGCTGGTGTGAGCAATGGTGCCGTGTGGGTAAATTTTTGTAATTAGTGCACATGTGCTATAAGTAGGGGTGGGGTGGGGAGGGTGGGGGAGAATGAGAAAGGGATTTGGGGGCATGTGCAGCAAAAAAAACCATTAAAAATGTTTTTTTTTTTACTTTGGAGCGGTGGATAGGCAGGGGCCAGGGCAGCGAAGGGAGGATGTGAAAGGGGGTTTTGGGAATACGCAGTAAAAAAAACCCAGTTTTTGACCCGTAGGAGCGGTGGAGAGGTCAAGCAGGTGTCGGTTTTGCCACTTCTTAGAACTACTGGTGACGTTAACAACCGGTTCTATAGAACTGGTGCGAACCGGTAGAAACACCCCCACCCCCACCGAGAGCTTTATTTTGGCTTATGACTGCAGGTTCTCCACCTCAGATGTAAACATGCTTTCCCCTTCTCCACAACCCAGCTTTTTCCTCATCACTTGGCTCAGGAAACCTGCCAACCATCCTCAGGTATCATGTTAATAAGGCAATTCAGTTAACAGCTTAAGTGTAGAGCCTGAATTCTTGTAAAGGTTCAGCAGATAGCATACGCCTTCAGAGGGGAGAGAACACAGCCTCCCCACCAAGAAAGATTGTCTCACCTGTGGATTTTGAAACTGGAAGCACAGCAGAGAACTTAATAAGAATAATAAGAAATTAATGGTATATTCAGTCTCCAAACCTGCTCATTTTCTAATTTGGATTGGTTGAAAAGGCAAGGCATTGAATTTTAGTGGGACGCCTACATAGAAAAGGCAGATTCAAGCTGGCTTCTTAAGATTTACTGAGCAAACATTTTAGAAAGGAAATGAGAAATTACAATGTTCAAATATTTGATATATGTATAATTTCATGAATAACTTCCATAAACTCAGTCTGAAGATAGAAATAGATGAGCTCTGTTTGGTTTGCAGAATGGACCATAACTAAATTATTATGGCTACGGTATCTGGGCTGCAACAATCCAGATGGCTGTTAGGTCACAGGATTGAATGATATTTTCTTCATCTCTTTCTTTGCATCCTGTGTTTGTCCAACTTTTGCAGACCAGTTATGGTAGTTTTAAAATAATATGATGCATCTCCCAGAAGCTGGATTTACTCTCCCTCTTTTCACCTTTAGAAAAAAGCCAGAAAAGCCAAGAGTTACTTCTTCAACCATATTTTACGTTTGACAGCTACTTTAAGTGCCCTATCAAAGGAAAGATGGAGATAAAAATGATAAAATAAAATAAAAATTATGAATATTTCTAACAACAGACTAGTTAGGTTTTGATAATGGTAGGCTACAGATTCATCTTATTTATCTACCTTTGTGTGAAGACATAGATGTAGATGTAGATACATATCTGAAAGTATTTTATTAAGTATCTAGCTGGTTAATTATAGTTCACAAGGACTCATTAATTTTTCAAGGACAGTGCAACCTCTCTGCTTGACCTTCAGAGCGAGATGTTGGGTAGTGTGGTCAGAAGTGGGCAAGGGGAGTGTCCCAGCCCTATTCATGGCACACGGCAATATCAGCCCAGTAACTCTGTAGTCTAAGCATGGGACACTGTACTGCTTCCCACTTCCCAGAGAGTTAAGCAAGGGTAGGGATGGCTCTCTCCCAATGTAAGAAGCCATCTCTTTCTGCCCTGCCCCTTATCTGCTCCAGACCTGGCTGTTGGCTAATTTAATACCTTTAAATTTACCTCACCTATGTCCTCCAAGATGATTCCCTATAAATAAATTTCACCCACTTTTTGACTACATTAGAAGAAGGTGTAACAGCAATCTTTTAGAATATTAGGCAGTGAGAACATGTCACTTTCCAGACACCAACAAGTAAAGGGAAGCGGGGGGGGAGAATCTCATCAATTTTAGTACATTTTTGTACTCATTGTATGGCTGTTTCTATGGAAACATACACAGAGGAGTTAATTAAGATCAAGGGTTAGGAATGCAGTGTATGTATCTCTCTCTCTCTGTATGTGTAAGTGGGGTTCTCTGGGCAGCCCATCCATCATGCTCGTTCAAATAAGGTCTCTTGGAATGAAATATATTTTCATGTGCAAAACAGAATGGTTGAAATAATTGCATTAAAAACAAATGCATTTCTTAAAAAGGCACAACACCAGGATTCTTCCCAGCTTACATGTGGAAAGCTTGCTTTGTTGGAGACTGGAGAACAGCTTTCAAAACTCTGTGCTTTGGGGAATGGGGATATTAGAAAAGTGATTAAAAATAAAATAAAATTCTAGATAGACCCAACCTTTGAAATAATTGCCACAAGTTATAAAGTCATAAATAATGCAAGTACTTAGAACTAGCTAGCTAACTAAATCTTTCTCTGTACAGAGGACCCAGGTTGTTGGGGGCAATATGCTGAGTCTGTAAACAACTTAGAGAAGGCTGTAAAGCACTATGAAGCAGTATATAAGTCTAAGTGCTATTGTTATAGCCATAGGAAATAGGCAGTGACAAACCATTTCCCAAAACGTTGCCAAGGGTCATCAGGAGTCAACACTGATGTGAAGGTCATAAATAAAGGTAAAAAAAGAAAAGATTACACTCCAATGCTGTGAGTTTTTCCTCTTTCTCTTAAGCCCATAGTATTATATCAATTCTGATATGTACTTAGAATCATAAGGAATGAACTGGTTCTTGAAAGGTTTTTTTTTCTGAGTACAATATGTCCATATATCTTATAGTGATGATGATGATGATGATGATGATGATGTGCCATCAAATCAGATAAATTTACGCCATTACTTTTCTCTTTGCTTTATATTACTGCAGCCAAATATCCAAACAGGGCCAAAACTGATCTCTCTGGGCCCTAAAACAGACTTCTCAGATGCAGACTGAGACTGCAATAGTGAGGCAGTCTAGGCCCTGAGACTCAGCTACAGCAATTGAGGGTGGAAGGGAGGGAAGGGAGACTTCTTCCCCCAAGAGCAGGCCCGAGGCCCACAAGAGTCTCCTCATTCATCCAGAGTATCCCTTCTTTCTTCTTTTTCAACTGTTAGATTCAGAAGGGAGGGAATCTCCTCATCTGCCCATTAAGAGAATCACCATGCATGCCTGCAGCATTCACACCTCTCCACCTGAGACCTACAAGTCTTGCAAAAACCTGGACAATCACAAGTTGGCAGCAGAAACGTAGAAATTTCTGTGTACATACCTGTGTCTATGCCACCATATAGTTTGATGACAGGAAGGAGGGCAAGAAGGGAGGAAGAGACCAGTTCCAACTGGCAGCCGCTCTTCTCTTTCCTTCTGCTATCACTCCTAACACGGCCTTTCTCTTGAGCAACTATGACTGGGATGGCAGCCACTAGATGTCAGCAGTGGAAACTAACCATAACTCCCTCCCGCAAGATGTTTCATTTGTGTATTAACCAAGTGCTCCATGATCAGCTATTAGAAAAATTAGCTACTGGATCACTCAAGCTATGATTGCTTACTTTTCTACAAATGAGGAATGAAAGTAAACTTTTGGAATGTAGATAAAATCATCTGGAGCCCTTATGCCCATTTGCCCTAATCTAATGACATTATGATTGTAATATCACTGTAATCAAAGCCATTTAATACATTTAGTATATATGTTACCAGCAATGTGTGAAAAGCTAGCATTGTATAGAATGCCTATGAAATCTTTAAGATTCATGATCTTTTTAGGTGAAGTATAAAATGGCTGTGCTATTTTAATATGCTGTATACTTTCCTGGGGCATCATGTATAATACCTAGGCAGAATGAAAAAGGCAAAGTATGAAAAGAGAGTCACAAAAAGGGTTAAGGTTAGAATTACAGTGCGGGTTATTGAAAAGATGTATATGAAAATGTCGCCACGATGTAAAAAAAGATGTTGATACTCTAGAAAGAGTGCAGAGAAGAGCAACATAGATGATTAGGGGATTGGAGGCTAAAACATATAAAGAATGGTTGTTGGAACTGTATGTGTCTGTTCTTATGAAAAGAAGGACTAGGGAGTGACATGATAGCAATGTTCCAATATATCAGAGGCTGCCACAAAGAAGAGGGAGTCAAACTATTCTTCAAAGCATCTGAAGGTAGGACAAGAAGCAAGGGATGGAAACTAATCAAGGAGAGAAGCAACTTAGAACTAAGGAGAAATTTCCTGACAGAACAATTAAACACTGGGACAACTTGTCTCCAGAAGTTGTGAATACTCCAACACTGGAAGTTTTTAAGAAGAGATTAGATACCCATTTGTCTGAAGTGGTGTAGGGTTTCCTGCCTAAGCAAGGGTTGGACTAGAAGACCTCCAAGGTCCCTTCCATCTCTGTTATTCTAAATATTCTAAAATGAAAGGGGAAAAAAGTGAAATAAAGTACAGGATTTGAGACCAGTACTAACCTACTTGTTGCAACAAGAAAAGTTAGAATGGCATTTTAGCAGGAGTATTATTATTATTTTTTTAATATTTTTTTTTATTAATTTTCCAAAAAAAATTTAAAAAAAAAACTTTATACATTGTTATCAACATCAAGACATCTTTTGCATTTCCTCACATTTTTCAGTATGTGTATTTACTTATTCCTTTACCATTACTCTTACTATAAATCAATACCTTTTATCCTTACATCTCAATCTTCTCCGTGGTATATTTACATAGTTACATATTACCTCATTCTTTTCCTAATTGCCAGTTTATTTTATTTTTATTTCTAAACCACTCATACCAGGCATACCAGGCCCTATAATAAATTGAATCTTCTCTGTCTTTTATTTTCATCATTAGCCTGTCCATTTCTATACAATCTATTATTTTTTTAATGACCGTGCCTTCCGGTGGAACCCGTTTTTCCTTCCAGAGTTGTCCATACAAAATCCTTGCAGCTGTTAATATACGTAACATAATATATCTATCTGTTTTATTGCATTTTTGTGTTATTATACCTAATAAAGAATTGGAAATGTGGGGAAAATTACAGCTATCACTACTGGGGAAAATTGTGGCAATTAAAATGTCTACCCTATCAAAAATACTATATCTTTTTCAAACGGTACCAGTAAGATTGGTTAAAACCATTTTTTAGAGAATTAGATCGAATAATAAGTAAATTTGTTTGGGATGGGAAAAAAGCTAGGATAAAAATGAAATAGTTACAGGACAAAACAGAAAGGGGTGGCTTTGGACTCCCTGACTGGAAAATGTATTATCAGGCTGTGGCTATGGTATGGATTAAAGATTGGATCAACCTGGAAAATAGAAGAGTATTGTCAATAGAGGGTCACAACTTGCAGAGAGGGTGGCATAGTTTCCTATGGGATGGGAAATGTAAACAGCATGCATATTTTCAGAGACACATGATTAGAGATTCATTAATTCGGACATGGAACAAGATTAAAAAGAATCATTATACTAAAATACCGAACTGGTTGTCAACTATGGAAGCACAAATATACACAATGGATTTAGCAGGAGTATTTTATACTACGCTGGTTTGCCTTTTGCCATTGCATTGCATGCCTAAAGAATGTGTGAAATATTAAGCATTTCATACTTTGCCATCCCATTTTTGGCATCTATAGATTTCCTAGGCATTCTATAAAATACCTAATTTCACACATTGGTAGTAACATATGCATTGATTTGCAACCATAGGTTTTAGCAAAATTCATATAAAATTACCACAATCCATATCATTAAATCAATCCCTTCTAATATTAACAGCACTATTTTTCAACCTATGCTTTCATATCTTCGTTGCAACCATTGCAAACAATGCAATTTGTTGTGTTACATGTTCATCTATATCAGTCAACAAAAAATAGTTTTTTTAACTTAAACTAGACTGATTCATATGGATTAATAAAGGCATGATGGTGTTTATTGATATAATTTCTAATGTAATGTAATGGATCAAATATTTCTCCTGTGAGTTATTAGAAATACATAAACTACAAAAATGATGTTTATAAAAACACTTTAACTTGTGGTTCAGAACCAATACAACTAAAACCCACATAGAGGCACAGATGCAGCAAAATGCTACAATGCAAGTTTAGGGTTAAAGATTAAGATGCAGCTATGTCACTGTGGGTTTGGGACCCAAGATGGTTCTAGATAGCAATGTGTGCTACATTCACAAAGAGCTGTGTTCTTTTATGAAGTGTGTCTGCTGTCTGAAAGGTGATCTATTTCAAGCTCACCATAAAAGTGGGGAACTTAAAGAAAAAATGCCTATGGAGATTTTCAGTCATCCAGGTCATGGTTGTCCCAAAAAGTGCTTTTTCAAGAGGCAACTGGACTTTCTATTTTTCTTTGAAGACGTTTTGCTTCTCACCCAAGGAGCTTCTTCAGTTCAAAGCTGAAGTTGCCTCTTGAAAAAGCACCACTGGAACTTAAAGAAAAACGTTTTGAAATTTTGCCATAAGAATTTAAGTTTGGACAATAGTTGAGAAGACAAGAAGCACCAATTGGCAGCTCACAGCCTACCCACCAGCAATGATGTACATCAGTGTTTTTCCACTTAACATTGGGAATATTAAGATGTCTGAATTTTAGGTCCCAGAATTCTTAGTTCAAAAAATACTGATATACTGTGCAGGTACACTCTTATTTCTTTCTGCATTGGTATGATTTTTATAGAAACTTGTAGAATACTTTTTCCCATATTCTCATAATATATGCATTGCAGGCACTTTTGCAATTAATCCTAATTATTCCCATTTGGGAGTACTTCTAATCAGCTGAAATCTAATATATGATCATACATTACTTTTCCCAGCAATTTTGTGAAGGGAGATTTTGTAATTTTGCTTTCTTCCTTCACATATTTATCTGGTATTCTTTCAAAAATGCAACAAAATAAGCAAATATGCATAGTGATTAGTATACAATAGGCACTGGGAAATATTGCATTCAAATGGGAACTGGATTAATTGCTCCATTATCACTTTTGGTTCTTTTGATCTTACTCCTTGCTTGCTACTTTATGCTAATTCCAGTTTGATATTGCTTTATCCCTACAGGGTTTTTTTCTGACAACATGTAGTCCTTGACTTTGTCCTTGACTTATGACCACAATTGGGATCAGAGTTTGTGTTGTTAAACAAAGTGGTTGCTAAGTAATTTGTGCCTGATTTACAACCTTTTTTACACTGTTGCTAAACAAATCATGTAGTTAAGTGAAATGTGCCATCGTTAAGCCAATCTGGCTTCTTCCATTGACTTTGTCAGAAGCTGGCTGGGATGGTTGCAAATAGTGATCATGTGATCCCAGGACACGGCAACTGTTGTAAATACATGTCAACTGTTAAGCACCTGACTGTTGATCACATGACTATCTGAATCCTAGCTTTCCACCTCCCATTTTCCATAGTCTAGCCTAATAATATCCCCCTCTAATGTTCCATTATATATACAGAAGCTCACAATGTGATCAATAATGATTAACAGATTAAAACATTTTATCAAAATAACTAATGATTAATGCAAATTAAGACAATTGTACTACTGCATGAGGAAATTGGCAAGATCACAGGGAATTCTGTAGAACCAATAGACTTGAATAATATTAGTGAATAATAATCTGTGTCAAAGATTTCATTTATATAGCAATAGCACTTAGACTTATATACTGCTTTACAGTGCTTTACAGTGCTTTACAGAGTCAGCATATTGCCCCCAACAATCTGGGTCCTCATTTCACCCACCTCAGAAGGATGGAAGATTGAGTCAACCTTGAGCCTGGTGAGATTCGAACTGGCAAATTGCAGGGAGCCAGCAGTCAGCAGAAATAGCCTGCAGTATTGCATTCTTATTCACTGTGCCACCGCAGCTCTATATTTGTTAGTTGGACCCCTTGCGTCTCTTTAACAGGGCATTCTTATTATACTTACTGTATATTCTCCATTAAGGTACTGAGTCCCACCTTAATGTCTGCAACTTTACTTTGAAGTTCATCTCATTTTTTAAAAATCTTGACAACAACACTACAAAATATTCCAGACAAGAAGCACAACAGAAATACCAGCTCTAATGTTATTGGAAAGTTACATTAGCAGAATCTTAAAAGGCTGGAAATCTCTCTCTTTCCCACTAAACTTTACCATCTGACAAACTAGGAGGATTCCTTCTGAAATGTTTGTCAAACTGACATTCCTTCTGTGGACTCTGTCAGATCATTGGGGACTACACTTTCCTGTAGCTATTTTGAGCTATTTAAAAAGAACCATATACTTTGTTTTAATTTGTATTGCACAGATCTAAGTGTGGCTCCTTAAAAAATATGAGATTTGTTTCTTCCATACACGTTGAAACTTAACTTGCACTCTTTGGCTTCTGTATTTCACCTTTTTTCTCAAACATGTTCATCTTCTGCATCATTTATTCCCAGTGCTTCTCTGCGTTTCTGTTGGAAATTGTTTTTTTTTTTAAGCCTGACAAGCATGAACTTGTTTAAAATAGAAACCAAGCCCTAACTTGTATTAAATAAATTCCAAAGGGAAATACAAATCGCTGAAATATAATTACCAGTTCTGGAATTTTGCCAGAAAGCCAGGGTTAAATCCCCATTTGCTTGAAATGATTTCATTAGTAAATATATTTTTCCACTAGCATTTACACAAGTCATATTTTTGTATATGTCAGATAGTTAAATGTCAGTGAAATTGCTTCACTGTGCTTCACTGTAACATTTTGGCTGGAAATAGATAACCTCAAATGAAATTAGGCTGATCTGAAGTTTTGCAACAACAAGTACCGCAATACTTACTTACCTGAAATATTTATTTATTTATTTGATTTGATTTGATTTGTCAATTGTTTACAAGATAATAAGTATAAGTGTATACAAAGTTATGAATACATGAAATGGGTACATATAAGAAAAATAAAAGAAAAATAAAAGAAACAATAGGACAGGGACGGTAGGCACGTTGGTGCGCTTATGCACGCCCCCTAGACACCTCTTAGGAAAGGGGTGAGGTCAATAGTAGACAGTCTAAGGTTAAAGTTTTTGGGGTTTGGGGAAGAAACTACAGAGTTGGGTAGAGTATTCCAGACATTGATCACTCTGTTGCTGAAGTCGTATTTCTTGCAATCAAGCTTGGTGCGGTTAACCTTGAGTTTGTATCTGTTGTGTGCTCTTGTGTTGTTATGGTTGAAGCTGAAGTATTCATTGACAGGTAGGACATTGCAATGTATGATTTTATATACTATGCTTAAATCAGACCGAAGACAGCGTAATTCAAGGTTTTCTAGTTCTAGAATTTCAAGTCTGGTGGCATAAGGTATTCTACAACGAGTAGAGGAGTGGAGAACTCTTCTTGTGAAATAGTTCTGGACTTTCTCAATTGTGCTAATATCAGATACGTAATGTGGGTTCCAGACTGATGAGCTGTATTCGAGTATTGGTCTAGCAAATGTTTTGTATGCTCTAGTTAGTAGTGTGATATTACCAGAGAAAAAGCTACGTAGGATTAGGTTAACAACTCTTAATGCCTTTTTGGCTATGTAGTTGCAGTGGGCTCTAGCACTTAGATCATTAGAGGTGAGTATTCCAAGGTCCTTTACAGAGCTTGGATCATCAACAAGATCTTGACTATTCAGCTTGTATTTTATTTTCTGATTTTTTTTGCCAATATGTAAGACAGAGCATTTATTTGTTGAGATTTGAAGTTGCCATTTGTTTGACCATTCTGATACATAGTCAAGATCTTTTTGAAGGGTAGCAGTATTGTCTGTGGTATTGAACAGCTTTACATCATCAGTGAAAAGAACTCAGTTGCTCTTAATATGATCACAGAGGTCATTTATATAGAGTATGAAGAGAATTGGTCCTAGAACACTGCCTTGGGGGACACCACTATTGACAGGTACAGAATTTGATAGGACGCTCCCAATTTTGACCATTTGTTGTCTGTTTGACAGGAATGCTTCTATCCAGTTATGCAATTGTCCAGAGATACCATAGGATTTTATTTTTAGTAGTAGTTTGTCGTGCACCACTGAATCAAAGGCTTTACAGAAGTCTATGTAGATTGCATCTATTGTTTTGCCCTGATCAAGTTGGGTAGTCCATATGTTTTTGCAGTGTAAGAGTTGCAGATTACAGGATAGTTTTTTTCTGAAATCAAATTGTTTATTGGAGAGTAGGTTGTTTGTCTCTAAGTGGAGGATGATGGATTGGTTAATAATTGATTCCATGACTTTACAGGTGATGCAGCATAAGGAGATTGTTCTGTAATTTTCAACTAGGCTGGGGTCTCCCTTTTTGAAGATGGGGATGACCGTGGCTTGTGACTATAGGTTAGGCAAGGAACTGGTCCTGAAAGATTTTTCAAAGATTATGCTTAGAGGTTTGGCTATGGCAGTGGGTAGCTTTTTTAAGAAGTAGGCACATATTCCATCCGGTCCAATAGATAGAGATGGTTTTAGATTGCGAAGTGCTTTTTCAACATTGTCTTCTGTAAAATCGATATGTATTAGATCATTGTAGTTATCTGTGGTTCGGCTAGGAAATACTGGGCATGATCCATTGCTGTTTACAAATACTGAGCCAAAAAATGTGTTAAAGATGTTGGCTTTAATGGTGTCATCGTTGCAGTCTTTACCATTAGGTCCTATCAGGGGTGGGATGGACCTTGAATCTTTTAATTTACCTGAAAGGAAGATGGTCCTGAATTTAGGATGCTATTTCTCCAAAAGAAGGACAGACAAAAGAAAATGTGTAAACACAGACAATGCAAAAGACTGCAACAATGAAGCTGTTAAGGCCAATCTCTTCAACACATTCTTCAGTTCAGTCTTTGTGAACAGCAATAGCTCATGCCCCACATTTCCTAGTCGTACCACAACTAACTGTAATGACCTACTACATATTGACTTTACAGAAGATAATGTAGAAAAGGCACTATGAAACCTAAAACCATCCCTATCTATTGGCCCCAATAGATTATGTACATACCTCTTAAAAAAGCTCTTCTGCCATAGCGAAACTCCTAAGCATTATATATGAGTTATCATTCAGAACCAGCTCCTTACCAAATCTATGGTCTTAGCTCCGGGCCTCCCTCTCTTCAAAAAAGGTGACCTCAGCCTGGTTGAAAACTACAGACCAATCTCACTGTGTTGTGTCATGTGCAAAGTCATGGAATCAATCTTTAACCAATTCATCACTCTCCACTTAGAGTCAAACAACCTACTCTCCAAAAAACAGTTTGGTTTCAGGAAAAAATTGTCCTGCAATCTACAACTCCTACACTGCAAAAACATATGGACTACTCCATTTGACCAGAGTAAAGCTATAGATGTAATTTACATAGACTTCTGCAAAGCTTTTGATTCAGTGGTACATGACAAACTACTGTTAAAACTAAACTCATACAGTATTTCCGGATCCCTCCATAAGTGGATTACTGCATTCCTGTCAAACAGGCAACAAATAGTAAAAATAGGGAGCGCTATATCAAACCCTGCTCCAGTTAACAGCGGTATTCCTCAAGATAGCGTTCTAGGACCCACACTCTTTATAATCTATATAAATGATCTTTGCAATCACCTTATAAGCAACTGCATCCTCTTTGTGGATGATGTAAAACTATTCAACACCACTGACAATGCTACTATCCTTCAAAGCGACCTTGATTATGTATCTGAATGGTCAAACATTTGGCAACTCCAAATCTCGACCAACAAATGCTCTGTCCTACACATTGGTTAAAAAAAATCAGTACAGCAAATACAAACTATGCGGATATGACCCTGTTGATGATCCTCACTCTGTCAAGGACCTTGGAGTTTCATATATAATGACCTATGTGCCAGAGCTCACTGTAACAGCATTGCCAAAAAAAGCATTAAGAGTTTTAAATCTAATCTTACGAAGCTTTTCCTCTAGAAATATCGAACTGCTAACTAGGGCATACAAAACTTTTGGCAGACCAATACTTGAATATAGCTCATCAATCTGGAATCCGCATTGCATATCAGACATTAATACAATCGAGCAAGTCCAGAAGTATTTCACAAAAAGAGTACTACACTCCTCTGCTCACAACAGAATACCCTATATCACCAGGCTTGAAATTTTGGGCTTGGACAACCTTGAACTATGCTGCCTATGGTTAGACTTAAGCATAGCACATAAAACTATCTGCTACAATGTCCTACCAGTCAATGACTACTTCAGCTTCAACCACAACAATACAAGAGCACACAACAGATACAAACTCAATGTAAACTGCTTCAAACTGGATTGCAGAAAGTACGACTTCAGCAACAGAGTGGTCAATGCCTGGAATGCACTACCCGACGCTGTTGTTACATCCTCTAACCCCGACTCCTTTAACCTCAAACTAACCACTATTGACCTCACCCCATTCCTCAGAGGTCTGTAAGGGGTGTGCATAAGTGCACCATTGTTCCTACGGTCCCTGTCCTATTGTCCTCATTTATTCGCACCTATTTTCTGTATTCTTACTCGTGTTTAAACTTATATTTATTACCTTGTAAGCGATTGGCAAATCAAATAAATAAAATAAAATAAAAATAAATGCTTGACAAAGGTCAGCTTCAAAGTTGTCAGCCTAAAGTTGCTAACTCTAGGTCAGGGGTGTCAAACTCACATCATCATGGTGGCATCACAATACATATTGGGACTTTTTTCCACTTTGCTAAACCGGGTGTAGGCATGGCCAGTACATGACTCATCCAGCCCGTGGGCCGTGAATTTGACAGATCTGGTCTAGGTGAAACTAATATGGAGATTAAGAGAGGGAGGGAGGAAGAGAGGGAGAGAGGGAGAGGAAGTGGGAGAGAGAGGGAGAGAGAGAGAGAGAGAGAGAGAGAAAACCAACTTGCTGGCCAAGGTGGAATTCTCACAAGTATTCTCTGCTTCATGTATGATGCCAGGTAGATAAGGAAAGCTAGGAAGGTGTTGGATACAATCGTGGTGTCAGGTAGAGAGCTTTAGATTTGTTGGGCATCAGGAAATGTCAGGGGGAAATCCATATTTGCACAAGGCACACAAGCTTAATTTGGACTGAAATGGAATCAGACTGCTAATGCATAATATTTAAAAAGTAACAAAACATTTTTAAATTGACTTTTGGAGAAAAGTTTGCAGGTGCTGAGCCCCATCTGGTTCACAATGTTGGAGATGTTTCAGAACATATTCTATGGAGTGCCCTGATGATATTTCCTAGTCAGGTAATAAAACATCTTCAAGAAAACAATGAAGCTCAGAAAGCACCAAAGGCTCCATAGTTCAACCATGAGCTACATGTATTCTCTTCTTTATTAGATATTAGAAAACAACGGAAGGCTGGTTTCCTCTTCAGAATTAATATATGTGGAAATCTGGTCACAAATTAGATCTTGAATTAGATCTGTGATTAATCTAAGTTAAGAGTGATCTTGAGATGGTGAAGAAAAAATAAAAGGAGAAGCTGTAATAATGAGGAACTTCAGTTACACTCATATAGACTAGGTATGTTTGTGCTCAGCCCTTGGTAAAGAAACCAAATTTTAGTTAGGTTAAATTCAGGGATGTCTGAAATGGGAGATTAAAAACTGTCGAGATAAGGTCTGTGACTCTAAAATCAAAGTCCTATTCCCTTTATTCATGTTGTGACATGTTAAAAAGCAACAGGCCTTTGGGCATATGATTATGCTGGCTGTCTTGAGTGTTTTTGACTCTCATTGTGCCTCCTCTGTCCCGCCCTCCTCCACCATACCCCCCATTGATACTACAGTCTAAATATGGCTGTGTTTTAAAATTATTGGAATAAAGTTGACATTTTCAATACAGTATTTTACTTCTTCAAATTGGGCTCATATCAAAGGCTAGAAGGTACCAAATGTGACAACTGTATTTTTTAAAAAGGATTCAGGAAAATACTGGAAATTATAAATTGCCCACATTTGTTGTGGGCAAATTGGTAGAAAGCATAGTCAAAGAAAAAAAAATAGCCAGATATATTTTCTTGCTGAAAGAAAATCAGCATGGATTCTGCAGAGGTAAATTGTGCTTCACCAATCTTCTGTAATGTTTTGAAAATGTCAGCTAGGCATGTGGTAGAGATGGTCCTGTTGACATTTATGCTTTAGATTTGTATAAATTGAATAATTGGTAGAATGTGACAGGGAGAAAAGAAAAAAAGATGAAGATCAGGATAGCAATGGACAGAGTGATATATGCCAGGAGGGCTATTCTTATGGAACTGGGATTAGCTGAGACCAGGTCCAGCTTTGTCACACAACCTTATTGTGAAAGCCAGGCCTGTTGCTTTGCAATAATATGTCTGTCTGTAACAAATCTTTCCCGATCTCTTCAGTTATGGATGAGATGGCAGATTTGGTGTTACCAAGATCTACATGGGCAGAAAAAGAGTTAATTGCTATGCAAGAAGCTTTGTAGAGTACTAGAGACCTTGTTCTGCAGATTACTGGATCTATCTTGTTGGAATCTATGCTTGGACTGCTGCTGTTTCCCTGCTGCATGGCTGCATTCCTTCCTTCCCAAGCATTCCAGATGGCTGTTGGAGGTCCCAGGTCTGGACCTGGGTGGTTTCAACTTATTTTCATTGGAGGAGAATTGGAGGGAAATCATGTCAAACTTGGTCTTCATTAGAACCTGGGCCATGAGGCTGGCCACATAGCAATTTGGTTTGTGCGTGTGTGTGTGTTTTTTGCTTTTTGTTTTGTCTTAGAACAAATGCCAGATGTTCTGAGGTTGCAGGACAATGCCTGTCCTTATAAGGTTCACATCACAGCACTCCAATTTGAGGTTAGATAAACACCAGCCTATTTGCCATTTAGAAAAGCAGTTAATATGGGACAGATCTGAGAGGTCAGTTTTCCCTTTGTGATTGTTAGATTGTTGAGAATGATATTCCTCAGAGTGGGCAAGGTGAAGGCTTTTATTACTGTGCTGTTTTGTACTGTACTGTTATGGATGTTATTACATATTGGATGGATGTTATTACATATTGTTTTAATATTTTACAGTATTGGAGGGGTAAGTGTATATGGCTTAAACCATAAATAAATAAATTAACAAATAAACACAAAGCAATAGGTAAAAGTCAAGGAGAACAGAATTAAGGTCTTAAAGATTTGATATTTCTTTTCTAGTTGGGGATAATCTGCCTCCAAAAACTAACTTCAGGGCAGCTGTGCTGGTAGAGATGTATTTCTCCATCTCCTTGTTGCATGTATTAAGAGGTGCCTCAACCTGATCCAGCAGGGCTATTGTTATGCTCATAGATGTGCATCTGCCAGAAGCCACATTCTAACAAATGCAGGACTAGAACAAAAAGGAATCAAGTGGTGTTATTTAAATTAATAATCACCAATTCAAATTACTTGCCTATAAAATAATTGTGCACATTTTTAAAATTAATCTCCTATTTGCATATAACAACCCTTTCTGATGTACAAACTGTATAAAAACTTATGAGTATGCATGTGTTATCAACACACTACCTCTCTTCTCTCTTCTAGCAGAAAGAAAGGATGCCAGTGGGTGGGGAACTAGAAAAAGGGAAGGAATATAGGTAGTCCTCAATTTACAACCATTTGTTTAGTGACTCTTCAAAGTTATGATGGCATTTAACTTACAATTGCTAAGTTTGGGTGCTTGGCAACCAGCAAGAATTTACAAGTACAGTAGTTGCAACATGCCAGTGTTACGTGCTTGCCATTTGTGACCTTCTTAGGAGGTCTTCCAACAAGCAAGGCCAATAGGAGTAACCAGATTTAATTAACAACTATAGCAGATAACAGATAACAGATGATCAGATGATAAGAGACTTCTGAGGGCAAGCTGTTCCATTGCTTGGTTGCTCTCATTGTCAGAAAGTTTCTCCTTATTTCCAGGTTAAATCTCTCCTTGTTCAGTTTCCATCCATTACTCCTTGTCTGGCTTTCAGGTGCTTTAGAAAATAGCTTGACCCCTTCCTCCCTGTGGCACCCCCTCAAATATTAGAAGACTACTATCATGTCTCCCCTGGTCCTTTTCTTCACTAGACTAGCCATGCCCAGTTCATGTAACCGTTCTTCATATGTTTTAGTCTCTAGTCCCCTAATCATTCTGGTTGCTCTTCTCTGTACTCTTTCTAGAGTCTCAACATCTTTTTTATAGTGTGGCGACCAAAACTGGATGCAGTACTCTAGGTGTGGTCTTACTAAGGCTTTATGGAGTGGTATTAGTACCTCACTTGATCTCGATTGTATCCCTCTGTTAATGCAACTTAGGACTGCATTAGCTTTTTTGGCTGCTGCTGCACACTGCTGGCTCATGTTTAGCTGGTTATCCACTAAGACTCCATGATCCCTCTCAAAAAAGGTTATAGAATTGAGTGTGACTCTTAATGACTGCATTTCTTAGTGTTGGATGTTTTGGCCTAGTTGTGGTTGTAAGCCAAGGACTACTGGTAGATGCAGGAGGAATAAGGGAAAGACAAATGGGAGAATAAAACTGAGTGGACATGAGGTGAGGGAAGGACAAGCAAAAAGAAGGTTGAACCTTTTGTATAATTTGATCAGTAATTTTTATTTATTTATTTTTATTTGTTTGCCAAATATATACAGGATAACAAGTGTAGGTATGAACATAACATGAACAAAAGAAGTAAATATAGATAAATGGGGACAGTAAGACAGGGACAGTAGGCATGCTGGTGCGCTTATGCACACCCCCTTTAAGGACCTCTTAAGAATGCAGTGAGGTCCACAATAGACAGTTTGAGGTTGAAGCTGTGAGGGTTTGAGACTGTAACAACAGAGTCAGGTAGGGCATTCCTAGCATTGACCATTGCATGATAAATTGTGTGATAAAAGCCTAGTCTTTAACTATTTACAAATATAAGAGGAAAGGAGAAAAAAAATATTTCCATAGGCTCATAATTTTATAAACTGCTGTTGTGCTGTTCTTCCTTCCTAGATCTTTGGTTTCTGTACGAAGCAGACAATAGTCTGTGCTCATGAAGGAGAAGGCGCAACCTGCTTGTCATTTTGGTTGCCCCTCTCAGTTCTGGAGATATCCTGTTTGAAATGGAGCTAGTAGAATCATGCTGTGTTTCTTACACAGTTATAAACAAAAAGAAACAGCTCTGTGAGGTAATTGGCTTTTTGAGTCATGAAAAAGGAGCAAACGGTTAGCTTATTAATTATTTATAGTGGTAGAAAGAGAGAAATCATGGTAGGATTGTGCAGTGTTCAAAGACTGACGGCGGTCTTCACTCCGGTCCGCTGCCTGCGCGGGAGCGCCGACCGCTCCCATTGGCTGATGCCGTTTGACAGCCGGCTATAAAAGGAGCTGTCAAATGGCATCAGCTGTTGCTGCCAGCTGACTGCCAGTTAGCCTCGGCAGCCGCGGCAACCCTTTATTCGCTTGAATAAAGCCTGTAAAAAGTCAAGCCTGTGTCCGTCTCAGTCTCTACTGCCGCTCTACAACACTGGCGACGAGGGTGGGATGCGATAAGAGACAATCAGGCGAAGACAGCTGAGCACAGTCACTGTCAAAAAGAGCCGAAACCACTGAGAGCTGAATAACATCACCACCGCTGATGCTCTCCATGAGCGCGAAGTTCAAAAACTCACCAGCTGAGGAGTCAGACGCCGCCTGACAGGCACAGCCGCAAGCGCTTTTCTAAAAGTGCGAATATAAAGCTCCCACAGCTGAGGAGATCGACGCTGCTGCCTCAAGATGGGTTCAAACCCGACATTTCCTCCATTCCAGCTGACGGGCGAAACGTGGGAGTCGTATATGAACCGGCTTGACTGCTTCTTAAACGCGATTGACCTGACAGAAGCCACCGATCTGAGGAAAAGATCCTATTTTCTGAGCTTCTGTGGAGCTGCTGTTTTTGACACAGCCTCCACACTAGTATCCTCATGCTCTGTAAAGGCTATTCCCTGGGAGGAGTTGCAGGGAATCCTGTCTAACCACTACTCCCCCAAGCCCTCTCGAATAGCTAGGAGACTGGCTTTTAGAAGGAGAGTTCAGGCTGCGGGGGAAACCATGTCAGTATATGGCAGCCTTAAGATCAGCTGCCATACACTGCGGTTTTAGAGATTACCTGGAAGACATGCTGCTTGACCAAATTGTAGGAGGGGTTAGAGACCTAAAGCTACAAAGGCATTTACTAGCAAAAAAGGACTTAACCCTAGCCTTAGCCATAGAAGAAGCTCAGGTTGCTGAGCTGTCTGAGCTATCAGCAGCTGAGATTCAGGGGAACCCCATAAAGCAAGGAAGCTCTACCATTCATTTTGATGAGGTTTCCCTAGAGGAGGAAACGCTTGATGTAAACCGTCTCAGGCAACCAAGACCCCCTCCAGAGATGCCAAGGAAAAACACCAACCCAACAACCAGACAGCAACCCAATTGTCTGAGCTGTGGGGGAGGCACATCTCAGGTCAACATGCAGATTCAGAAATGTCATCTGCCTAAACTGCCAGAAAAAAGGCCTCATAGCTAGGGTTTGCCAAGCTGAAAAAGCTTCCCTCAAAGACCTCAAGCCACTTCCTCCTTCCAAAGGCAAGTTGAAGATTGCTACACCTGTTACCACTCAGACAATACCACCCCTGGGTCTAACAAAATAAGTATTTTTGTCTTTTTACAAGGTAAGCCCTGCCGGATGGAGGTGGACACCGGGTCAGCCCTCTCCATCATCTCGTGGGCCACCCTGAAGAAGCTGCTCCCTACACTGTCCAAGAAGAAGCTGCTCAACTGCCACCTGACTCTTCAAGACTATCAGGGAAAGACCATCCCAGTCCTGGGGAAAGGCAAGTTCCTAATTCAATTCCAGAACTTTAGAGGCCACTTGCCTCTAGTGGTTGTAGATGATGCCCTTCCCAGCTTGCTTGGGCTAGATTGGTTCCCTGCCCTTGGCCTTAGTGTAACTGGAATTCACTCTGTAGTGAATACCGAAGTAGACACCCTATTTAGGGACTACGCTGATGTTTTTAGTAATGAGCTGGGATGTTACTCTGGTACCCCCATCTCATTTGATGTAGGCCCACAAGCCACCCCCATTCGTTTAAAACCCCGCAGAGTCCCTTTTACCATTCGCCCTAAATTGGATGCAGAATTAGATAAGCTAATTAATCAAGGGGTATTAGAGAAAGTAGATTTCGCAAAATGGGAGACACCCATAGTCACCCCCCTTAAAAAAGATGGCAGCGTGCGAATCTGCGCAGACTATAAAACGTCCCTGAATTGTTTCCTCCAAATTAGTGCATACCCAGTCCCTGTAATCCAACACCTGCTGCACTCCTTTGAGCCAGGTACAATTTTCGCAAAGCTACATATGTCTCAAGCATATCAGCAGTTTCCTGTAGACAAACATACTGCTGATCTGCAAACAATAGTTACTTACAGGGGCGCTTTTAGGTGTAAGTGTTTACAATTTGGAGTTAGTGTGGCCCCTGGTATCTTCCAGTCCCTTAAGGAGAGGATTCTCCAAGGACTCCCTGGTGTAGTCCCATACTTTGATGACATTTTGGTCTCTGCCACCAACAAAACACAATTATTACTTAGGGTTAGGTCAGTTCTTGGCTGTTTTAGGCAACACGGGCTAAAACTCAAAAAAGACAAGTGCACCATTGCCACTAAGAAGTGGACTTCCTAGGTTATCGAATTGACGCCTCTGGAATACATCCTATAGAATCAAAAGTCAGGGCCATCCATGAGGCACCCACACCCTCCAACAAAATGGAACTACAAGCCTTTTTAGGTCTCCTGAATTTCTATGCAGCTTTCCTTCCACACAAGGCTTCTATAGATGAACCTTTACATAGACTTTTAGATAAGAAAGCTCCCTGGCACTGGGGACAAAGAGAAGCCAATGCTTTCCAAGCCGTCAAATCCCTGCTAACTTCAAATGCAGTACTAATTCAATTTAACCAACAGCTTCCGCTGGTTTTAGCTGCAGACGCTTCCCCCTTTGGTGTGGGGGCAGTACTCAGCCATAGGCTACCAAATGGCTCTGAAGCCCCAATTGCATTCTTCTCAAGAACATTCTCTGCAGCAGAAAGGAACTATAGTCAAATTGATAAGGAAGCCTTAGCAGCAGTTGCTGCTGTCAAAAAATTCCATGAATTCCTTTATGGTCATTACTTTGAGCTTATGACAGATCACAAACCACTTTTAGGCCTTTTAGCAGGAGACAAGCAAACCCCACAGGTACTATCCCCATGGATGACCAGGTGGACCCTGTTCCTAGCCGCCTACTCATATAAGCTGGTACATCGCCCGGGAAAGAACCTGTGCCATGCAGATGCCCTTAGCAGATGCCCTTAGCAGATGCCCTCTACAAATACCAGTAGAAGACCCCGCGCCCATCCACGCCATTTTTGATTGCAACGAACTCAACCTGCCCATCTCAGCTGAGGATATTGCTGCCCACTCCAGAAGGGACAAGGTAATCTCCCAGGTCCTGGACTGGGTGGGGAGGGGGTGGCCTGAAATTCAGTACACCCCTGATTTCATGCCATTCAAGACCCTCAGGCAAGAGTTATCTTCACTACAGGGCTGCTTACTATGGGGGACAAGAGTGGTCATCCCCACTATACTACAAGAGCCAATTTTAAAAGCCCTACACGAAGGCCACCCTGGCATCGTGAGGATGAAGGCTCTGGCCCGCAGCTATGTATGGTGGCCAGGCTTGGATGCCCGAATCTCCAGCTGGGTAAGCACATGCCAGCCCTGCCAGGCAACTAGAGCAGCACCACCAGCAGCTGCCCCAACTCGATGGGAGGATGCTGGGGCCCCTTGGTCCCGGCTGCATATTGACCTGGCTGGGCCAGTGCATGGGCGGACCTTTTTAGTCAAAGTAGACTCGTTCTCTAAATGGATTGATGTGGCCTTGCTTCCCTCCACGACTACGCTGGCTGTCACGAGAGCCCTGACTAGACTGTTCGTCATGCATGGCCTCCCTGACACCTTGATATCTGATAATGGCCCCCAGTTCACCTCTTGTGAGTTTGGGGTTTTTGCAGCCAACCTGGGCATCAGGCACGCCCTCACAGCCCCTTTTCACCCTGCAAGCAATGGGATGGCTGAGAGGGCTGTTAGGTCTGTAAAAGAAGCCTTGGCCAGGTTTGGCCAGGCAGATTGGCACTCCAAACTATCCACTTATTTGGTCACCCAGCATTCCACTCCATGCACCACCACCAAGTCCCCTGCAGAACTATTGATGGGCAGACACCTTAGGACCACCCAGGTTGCACCCCCATTATGCCCCTGGCACCCCTCTAGACTCTGACAGCCATGCCAGGGGATTCACCCTGCAAGACCTGGTTTATGCCAGGAATTATGCAGGGCACCCACTATGGATGCCAGGGCAAATAGTTTCAGTTACAGGACCCAAGTCCTATAGGATCCTCTTGGAAGATGGTCGAGTATGGCGCCAGAATGTCGACCAGTTAAGGAGGCATCGGAAAAGAGCTGCTGTTGACTCCCAGGGACCGCCAGACGCACCGGTCTACCAGCTGCCTGAAGCCTACCCGCCAGAGGTCCCAGTCTACCAGCTGCATGCTGAAGCCTACCCGCCGAGCGAACTGGTCTACCCAGCAGCCATGAACATTTCCCCGCCAGATGACCTGGTCTACCCACCGAACCCCAAGCTGTTCCCGCAGCGAGCCGATCGGAGGGACCTACCTGGACAGCAGCCGGACACTCAGGAGAGGACTTCAGAGGGCCAACGATGAACTCCAAGTGACACCCTGGAAGCGAGGGTCTCCTTGCAAGCAAGCGAGTCCCTAGGACTATGGCAATCCGGCCGCGAGCAGAGACGGCCTACCCAGCTGCAGGACTACACATGCTCCTGGCCAGGGGAAAGGAATGCTGTGTTCAAAGACTGATGGCGGTCCTCACTCCGGTCCACCGCCTGCCTGGGAGTGCCAACGGCTCCCATTGGCTGATGCCGTTTGACAGCCGGCTATAAAAGGAGCTGTCAAACAGCATCAGCTGTTGCCGCCAGCTGACTGCCAGTTAGCCTCAGCAGCCGCGGCAACCCTTTATTCACTTGAATAAAGCCTGTAAAAAGTCAAGCCTGTGTCCGTCTCAGTTTCTACCGCCGCTCTACAACAGATTGTCTTTGTCATATGCACAAAAGTCACTTTCTAAGGCATGGCTACCTGGCAGTTTGTCTTAAGGGTTAGGTGGCAGCACTTTCAGCCTTTTTACACACAACAAACCCTTTAGACATGATTCAGCATTCTTATAACAATGCAGGTTATTTTCTCCTCTTTTATGATGCCTAACAGTCTTCCAGTTGCTGCTCCCCCCCATTTTGTTCCAAGTTTACTTATTAAGTTCAGTCCAAATCTGCCCAGTTTACATGTATGATGATCTGAGGTTAAGAGGAACAACCTGCTTCCTTTCAGCCAGTCTGCCTACAGTCTTCCTTTTTTTTTTTTTTTTAACAAGTCTTATATTCTTCAACTGATTTCTGCTTCTTTCAGCCATTTCCTTTGAGCAGTCTCTTCTGCGGCAAACATAATTGTGTCACAAACAGCCATACCCGAATGATATTGATTCTCAGAGAAAAAGTTGTTTTCTTTCTAAACAATGTCCCCAAGCTAAGGACATCTCAAGACAACAAATAGAAGACACTTTCTACTTGTGTTTCTCTTTACCAGTTTGAAGTCAGGGGCAGCGCTATCTTTCTTTTCTGACAGTGAGGATTCTTAGAAAGAAAAACACCTGGTTTAAATAGCCATTTAAACACAGCATTTCTACAGACCATGAAGGCATGCAATCAACTATATTGGTAATTACATCCATTTTCATAATTAAGGGTTTGTTTTGTTTAGCAATCCATTTGACAAAATTATTCATTTTAATACATATTCATTAAGCAATTTTTTTTATTTCCTTATGGTAGTTTTTATTCAACATATGTATTGATGTTGAACTAGTACTTGGGTCGTAAAAAAACAGGGGAACCATGTATTTATGTTTCTACCCATCTCACAAAATGTGGGTGGCATAAATAAGAGACCATAAAATAAACATTAAAACACCATGCAATAAAGCTATCAATATTATTTTAAAAAAATCAAGAGAGGGGATTCATTGTTATATGCAATGTAAGCCACCTCACTATTCATTCATTTCGTTGAGATCCCTAATTATCCTCAGCAGCTGCTTATGTGAAGAAACTCCATGCAACTGTAACATGTAGTTTCTGGATATGTCCATATAATGCACGGAATGATTGGAATCCATGGTACATATGAAAGCAATTCATGCAGCATGTAAAGATTTTATTATCCACAATATAGTAATTTGAATCCTTTGATCAGAAATAATAACAACCCTATAAACAGAATAAAAAGAAAAATAATCATAGTGCAGTATCCAGGAAACTACATAATGAAGTCTCAACTCCAAAAAACATAGATTTGGGGCTAGTTGCCCTAACATTTGAGATCTCTGTAACATTTAAGAAGGCCAAGAGGATCACGGCCATCCAGATCTCAGAAGAAAGGTCATTTTGTAGGATGGGCATTGCAACAGAGAAGGCATATCTCCTGGGCCCTACTAGAAGGACAGTTTCACAGAAGAAAATTGAAGGAGTTGGGTTTAGTCCACTTTTGACTGAATAATTTTCCAAGAATGAGTGTGGCTTCTCTAAGAGGACATAAACAGTAGAAAATATATGAAACCCAAAACATTTTTATCGACTTCAATTTCCTCAGCTTTTTCAGCTTTTCCAGTTAGGTCTGCCACTGTGATGTGGCTCTGCATATTGCTAGTTTAATTTCATCAGGGGATTGTGTGGTAATTAGAATTAATGATAATTTATAGCTTACAAGCATCTGAGCACCTTAAGAAAAACAGAGGACAACAAATTATAACAAACACTAGCAATATACCCGGTAATAAAATTCTTGATTGTAACCTGAATATACAAAGAGAGCTTCCTATTCTACAGCACACACACACACACACACACCCCACCCCACCCCCAAAACAGCTCTTTTTTTGCACTAAACTAGTGGCAAAATTTGCTATCCTTTTCTTTGTAATTTGCTTCATTATGAATACTTGTCTTTCCAAGATTTTTTTTTTTGGGGGGGGGTAGTTGAATCATCTTCTTAAAAGAAGGAAGTAAGCCACTTACAATCCTTTTGGATTAGAAAAAAATAGAATTCAGGCAAACAAAAAGAAACAAATGAAGTCATATTGCAGAGGGTAAGTCATTGTGCAATATACTTTTGCTTTTCTGGTCTTGGATACACCCACATATATTCCAATTATAGGGTGGTTTCATAGTGGGCTTTCCATCTGTCCTTATGCCACAAAGCTCCAACAGATGGAATGCTGGCCAAAACCTTTCTTTCTAAAGACGTATCTCTCTCATCACAGACATGACAAGGTATAAGAAAGAGTATTGGCACTGGATTCAACTTCACTCTCTCAGGTTGAGTCTCATACCCAAAAACATATGCCTAGGGCACAGCTCAACACTTCTGCCATAGCTTTTAACAAGAGGACTATGTAGGAATCCCTTGTATCAGAATGGTATAATGATAGAAGGGAATATGTATAGCTTGGGGTTGAATTGTGGAATCCTTGGTGCTTTCTGAATTTGGTTGGTTGCTTGGTTGGTGTTTGCAGATGTTTCATTACCCAACTGGTAGAATCATTAATGAAAGTGAGTGTGGGGCTTGCTCCCTGTTTATTTAAAGTGGCCTGTCCTGCCAGTTGTTGTTGGTTGTAATTTTTTTCCTTAGTAGTTTCATGATTAGGTTATTGTATTCTGATTGTTTGTCTGGTGTTAATCCCTGCTTCTCTGGGTGTAAGCTGTTAGAGAGGATGTGTTCTGGTCTTCTTCTTTCTTTGTCCCTTCAATGGCCTGTAAATATGGTTTAGCCCTATGTATCTATTGTTGGCTGATTTGCCCGAATGGCAAACTTCTAGGAGTTCTGTAGTGTTTTTGGATGTAGCTTGATCTAAGATGCTCAGTTTCCTAGTTGAATAGATATCATTCCAGGGATGAATGTGGATTCATCCAGATTGCTAGTAATGGATGATTTCAACTTTGTCTCCTTGAGATTGGAGCTTGTCAGGAATTTAAAATCACTCAGAAGATATGGGCTTGCTCAGGTCATCTCTGGCTTGACATTGCTGGCAAAGCTCTAGATCTTGTGTTCATTTCAAATTAGATGTGTCATGATTTGTTTTTGTTTTTCTGGGTTCCATTCTGGGATAAATGGGATCACAAATCTCTGCACGAAGGAAAGACTATTAAAACAATTTATTCTAGACATTTCATGCAGTCTCCTAACAGTAGATGGAAATTTCTCTCTGCAATCTGGAAGATACTGCTTCCACTGCAGAAATTTGCAATTAAATCATAGTATATGGTAGGTGTTTGAGGAGCATAATCTTAATATGTATGCTTATTTTTCAACCCTAGGTTTAGTTGGATCTATGTCCCAATGAATACAGTGGGGCTTATATCCAGGTAAAAATTGGATTACTATCTTATGATCTCCAGAGCCTAGATGTGTACAGTAACACAAGTAGCAAAAAAAGAGCATTATTATTTGATTCTGCCATCCATTACAATCAATTTCTACCTAGTATACCTGCAGAGATCCTATCCTGATCAAAACTGTAGTCCTTATTATAGATTTAAGCCAAAGTACTACGGTCCTTTCTGATCTTCTTTCTTTCCGGGGCTGTCACAACTTTCTAGCAGCTTTAACGGCCTCTTCCCTCTGCTGCTGGGTTTCAGGAGGTTTCCTGGATCAACCAGTGACTTTGCGGAATGTGCTCCCTTCACTCATCATCTCTCTGGGATGGTTCGGGTCCAATTGGACTGTCCAGTTGCGGGGGTTTTGGCTTTTCCAGGATTTTAAAAATAGTCTATGAGTACCAGATAAGAATCAAGTATAAACCCAATTTAATTTGCATTAAATTGATTATCAAGTATTAAATTTATATGCCACCCATCTCATGGTTTGAGGTGACTCAAAATTTATTTCAGGGCTCAACCTGAACTTGATGAAGACTATTGTTTAAAAAAAAATCCAATTCCTCTGCAATACTTGTAAGAATTTAATAAATGGCTCTCACTCCTCCATAAAAATAATCCTTTTATTTTTTGTCTGTCATGCTGAGATTACATCTGTAGTGAGAATGTGTTTATAATAATGATAACCCAACCTTTTTATATTGAACCAGCTTTAGTAGGGGTCCCATCTGTTTACACTGCATCTAGCTATTGTCTGATCAGTTTGCTAACTTGGTAAAAGAATGTTTACCAATCAATAGTAGGACTACAAATATCAATATATACTAAGGAGCTGGTCCAGGTTAACCAAACATAATTACAATTTTCATATATCACATGATACCCAAATAAATAAACAATATAATGGCAAACATAGTGCCCTGACACCCAACATGCCATGATAATAGCTGGATTTACATAATACACAAACTACTTAGTTCTTTTTTAGTCTAGTCCAGATGGTTGTGTGAACCCAGATAATGAACAACACATACACAGATATTTCAATCTCAACTTTTCAGAACTGAAAATTTGAAGTGAATATTACAGAACAAAATGATCTGGAATTAGCATTCCATGCTGCTGGAAATGGTTCTTTTTTTTAAAGCAGGGAAAACACTGATAGGGAAAAATATGTTGTATTCTGGCTGGGGTGAATCTGGGAGTTGAAGTCCACATATCTTAAAGTTGCTGGAGTTGAGAAAGATTGTTGTATGCAACAGAATGTAGCATCAAATTTTTACTTTGGATACTTAGCTGGGTAAGTAAAATCAGCTGCATGAACATTGTAAATGCCAAGAGTCTAGATAATCCCTATTATTTTTTTACCCTGCCCCCACCAAGGTAAGTGCTTGAATCTGAGGAAACTCCAATCTGCTGTTGTTCAGGTGCTCCCTTAAGTTGCTCTATAGAACATTTCTATGAAATCACTGGGACCGCAATCGAATTGGCCATTGTTGTAGGCATAGGACTAGACTAGATAGATCTCAGGCAAATCTAATGGTGCTAGTAGATCATAGTTTAATGCACTGGTAGTATTCAGCCGGTTCACACCAGATCGGGTGAACCGGTAGCAAGAATTTGGCGTGGGTCGCTGAACCGGTAGTAAGTTCTGGCTGGCATCGCTACCCCACCCGGTTGCCCTCCCGCCCGATGCTCGCTCACCCTGCCCACCTGCCTGACATTCGCCTAAGGTATTTCTTTCTTTTTTACCCTCCTGATAATCAGCTATAGATAAGATCAGCTGTGCCAGGATTCCCCTTGCTGAGACCCCGGAAGGCAAAAAATGGAGGGAGGAGGTCAGTCCCCTGTTTTGACTGGGAGGTTTGAGCCTGCTGTGCACTTTGAGTCTGATGTGTCAGAAGACACAGGTTTGAGTGATGAGGAGGGTTCAGCATTGGGATTTGAGCCTGCTTTAATGGGAGATGCAGACGTGAGCCAGGAGGATGAGGAAGTGTTAGAATCACCATCCTCTTCAGAACCTTCCTCATCAATTATGCCTCAGGTGTCAGCAGATGAATGACAGAACATGCCGGAGTCCTTGGTTGATGATCAAGCCGATGAATGTTGGGTTGATGTAAGGACTAGACATAGGCTGAGATGTCAAGCACAAATTGAAAGGAAACATCAAATCAGGGACTGAGTAGAGAGACTGACACGCCCCTTCAAGGAATATAAGGAGGCATGTTAGCTTGGAATCCCCGTTCGGGTCAAACTTTGTTATTTACGTTCGCAGTTTGGAAAAAGTTTTCTGTTTGCCGTTCGGCTCTGATTTATAGTGCTGCTCATTATCTGGATTTGCAGACAGCTTCTGGGAAAGCTGCCAACGATGACTTCAGCCAGAGGAAAGTTAACTCTATTGTTCCTGATATTGTCTGTTCTTGTTTTTTCCTTTGGACATTTGGACTCTCACCTTGTGGCCACAGGTGAGACAGAACAGCCCCCCCTCCATTTTTTGCCTTCCAGAGCCCCAGAAGAGCCTTAGGGGAGCAACCTCCCCGAGGCTTATCTGAGTCTAGGAAGTTCCCAAAAGGGAGCTTGGAAGGGTGCCTTGTGCCCCTCCCATGCTCTGTTCCTTTTCTTCCAGAGCCCCAGAGGAGCCTTAGGGGAGCAAAAACATCCCCCCTCCAAGGCTCCTCTGTGGCTAAGAAGCTCCCCAAAATGGGTGGGGGCTGCAAAAAAAGCCACGTCCACCCAGTCACATGGCCATGCCCACCAAGCCATGCCCACAGAACCGATAGTAAAAGTTTTTGAATCCTACCACTGGTTTAATGTTATAAACTTGGGAAGTAAAATTAGAACAGAGATGGGATGACTTCAGGCTTGCAAGATCTTAGTTCTAACACCACAGGACCACGTTGTAAAATAACAGAATAAAAGAGTTATAAGGGACCTTGGAAGTCTTCTAGTCCATGGGTGTCAAACTTGCCACATCACATTGATGCAACGTGATATATTGCAATGTTTTTTGCCTTCACGGAACTGGGGTGGGCGATGGCCTGCATGTGATGTCCTGCAGGCTGCTAGTTTGATGCCCCTGTTCTAGTCCAATCCCCTGTTTAATCAGGAAACCCTATACCATTTCAGACAAATTGTTGTCCGATCTCTTCGTAATAACCTCAGTCAATATTGGTATGATAAACAAAAATCCTTATCTTAGGAGTTTATAAGTAGCTTCCCCCACAATTAGCAGTGTGATCCACTGAGATGGATTTTTGCTCTTGCAAATTTTTAATACACAGAGATCTTCCCCTCCCAGTCTACAGCCTGCCTCTTTGGACTGAAGGCTCTCTACTATCCCTTCCCATTGTGTAACATTGTGTAAGGCTAGTGTTTGAAAAGCTTTGTGTTTTAATAATCTTACTATGCCTGTCAAATGAAGCTAGAAACATGCTGCCATGGGAACTAAGTAATTATTTGATTGGCCTCAACCTGTGACTTAAGTAGAAAATATCTGAGAGAAAGCAAGTTCTTCCTTCAATCAAGGGTGATGTAATCAGGCTAGATATGTGTGTGGAAAGAACAATAGATCAGGACATTATAGTTTGAGTCCACTCAAATCAGAGAAAAATGAAGAGTATCTGGGGTCTGGCTGCTTCCTATTAACATTTTTAAGAATTATATTGTTATCACATCATAAGAAACACATACTAACTAATATTTTGAGGCACAGCAAAGCATGCAGGAGGGCATGGCTGCCTAAAGACAGATGTTACATTAATGGCCAGACAGGATATGAAAGACATAGTTTCTTTCTAGGAAGTGAGTTTCTTTTGCTTTCCCAGAGTTCTGCTCACCTCATAGTATCTTTTCCCAGCTGATCGGCATTCCTTGCCCTGAATGTTTTATGGCTGAGCAAATGGTTTCAGCTTTCCTGAGAAAATGTATTTGGTTTATAGGCTCATTAGCATTTTATATTAACCATACCATGAAATTCCTATCCCATATAATTCCACTCTCAAATCATTTGAAACCTTGGCCTATGTTCTATCTACTGTCTATTGGTCTTAAAAACCACTAGACAGCAGGAAAGAATTGGTGGGGTTTTTTGGGGGGGATGGGGGGGGGGTCTTGGCTATCATCCAATTGTTTGAATTTTTATAGCTCAGGTATGAAGCCCAACAACACCGCTCTTTTCCCACTCACTCTGACCACCTGCTTGGGAGTGGGGTTGGACAAGAAGACCTACAAGGTCCCTTCCAACTGTTAATCTGTTAAAAAAAACAAACCCAATGGATATTATTAAGGCAGATTCCAGTTTTCTGTTCATAATGTAAAAGTGTTCTTTTTATCTGTAAGAATAATAGCAAGGATTTAAATGTTAAAGTTATTAGTAATCTGGAGAATGTACACTTGTGTTGCAGCTGGTGGAACTAAAGGAATTATTATACAGTAACACTTGCTCTTTGTAAAATGCAATGGATTTCAAATGATTCAAATCACTTTTAGCCATACCTCTGTATAGCAGAAATTTGCAGTCCCAGGCGTCAAACAAATTATTGTATATTCTATGTATAGTCCAATCCTAGTCTTTAATGACAGATAGTATGTCCAGCTGTAGCCAAATCTTTTATCAAGAAATTTGTATAATTTGCCAGGAAAACACCCCCCCCCCAATTATTATTAATTAAATTTAGGTGGTTACTGCAACAAAATGAGCAGGAATCCATTCCATCTCCATATTGGTGTCCTTTATGTCAGAGTATTTGAAAATTGGGAGCTAATTTTTCTGCAGGGTTATAGACACAAGGATGCAAATACTGTACAATAAAAGTTGTCTATATGGATGGTGGACAAATGGGTGAAAATAGGGTTGAGTAAATCCTTTGAAAGAACAACTGGTTAAATGTCATGCCATGAGTTTCATTGTCCAATTCCCAATCCAATGCCTTAACCACTGCATTGTATTGGAACGGGGACTGATTTTCCCAGGTTACTCATATAGATGCATATCCAAAGAAGGGCAATGTGGCAGATAATCAAAAGGTAGAAGGTTTTCCAGTGCACAGTTGCAAACCTAAGGAGAGTTTGTTTATTTGATAAGGGTTTTTTTTTTGAGGCAACAAAACTAATCTGTTAAAATATTGGGGCTGGTGCATTGTGCAATAAGGTCACACAGTATAATAAGATTGGGATTGGGTTAGGGGCTTCTGTCCTCACTGTGAGTTGTGTTGAGGGGGGGATTGCATGAATGGAGGCTCAGCCAGTCTCATTGTACACATGTTGTACTCTGACAATAAAGGTAATAATAATAATAATCATCCTCAGTACTCCTTTAGTACTTGAGAGTGGTTTCAGATGGTAGATAAAATGTACTTTTAGTACATTTACTGGAGTATTTCCATTAAAAGTTTCACATGAGGCCATCTGCAGGAGGATAAGAGGTCAAATGAAAGTATGCTATTTTGTTCTTGTGGCTCAATAATACAAAAGACAGGCTGTATCCATGACATCTAGACTCATTTTGACAAAGCTTCTGACTGTTGTGGTCCTACATAATTTCTCAGACAAAAGAAGAAAGACTATATTATATCCAACAACCACAAAAGCTTTCAGATTCTTTCACATATCACAGACCCAACATTTCTGCTACTTTCTGGTCAAATTGCCTGACATTTACACATTTATTTACTCATTTATGAGATTTATCTACCATCTGAAACCACTCTCAAGGCAGCTTAGAGAACGTAATAAAAATAATACAAGCCATGTTAATATTAAAATAATCCAATTCAATCTCATTTTAAATTAATGTAAAAAGCATGTTAAACTTATTGACTATGATACTGCTAACATAATCTTCAAAGTCCTTCCAGAAAAGCCACATTTTCATCTGCTTCCATAAGGCCATCTTTACATCAGAGGAGAAGCTATTACAAAGAAGGAAAGATGCTAGAGACAATGCTCATTCCACATTCCTCCTACTGGTAAACAGGCATTGTTAGCAGGTTCCTCCCTTAGCAATTTGGGTAGAATAACAGAAACTACTGGAGAAAGGGAGTTCCTAAATGCCAGGCCCTGACAAATAATCTTGTTCCAGATAAGGCTACACCAGATGAAGCAGTACAAAAGCCCTTTTAATCATGGTCTCCACCACCTTTTTGACCAGGTGTGAAGAGTAAAGGAAAATCATCAGATTTGAAATCTGATTTTCCTGGTGAAACTTATCTTCATCAAGTCAATGATAATGCAATCCTAAAATCAGATGACCTCTGAATCCTCAGCTCCTTTATCTTGTTTGATCGGAGTTTAGATCTGATTTTCCCCTTTCAAATCCCGACAATCTCCAAATGGCAGGTGATAACTTCTACTACATCTCTCAGTGGTCCAAGATTTGGATGGGGATATATATTTTAAGAATGCAGAACCCAAGAACAGCAGCATCAAATTGGGCAGATTGCTAGACTGGTGATAATGGCATCTATGTGCCCCACATATGTTCTTCATCCATGTTGCTACAAACAGTCTGTACAAATGCTCACTTTGTGTAAATGTTGCTTCGAGTTTGAGTTGTAGATCTAACAAAAACAAACAAACAAAAACACTTTGTTTTTGTTAGGTCTACAACTCAAGCTCAAAGCAACATTTACACAAACAAACAAAAACATGTGTCAGCCAAGCTGACATATAGACTTCTCCAGAAACAGAAAATTATCTTAGCAACCAGAAGAAAGTAGCCTTCAAGTTCAATAGGAAAAAAAGAATACCAACATTGCCTCATAGAGAGGAATTCAAATGATTGTCTAGCTCATGTCAGCCTTAGTGGATTTCAGGGCCTTGGTTTGAACAACCCAGTTAAAAGCAGGGTCTGTTCCACTTTCTTAATAGGAGAAGGACATAGCGTAGTATCCTGATGGAAGGAGTCCAAACATAACTATAAGGGAAATGGAGATGTGTTGAGGGGGAAACAAAGTCCCTTAGTTATTCTTCAGGATCTCTGCATGAAGCTGCTAGTCCAAAAAGGACGGGCTACTTGGATGCTTAATCATTGTTTGCTTATTCCTCTGTTTTCATTTAGCTTAAGAAATAGGAGAATTGTGATACCAGTTGTCTTGTATCTGATGCCAATTTTACGATTCCCAACAGAAAGCTAAATATATCTCTTCAATTTGCACTTGAGAAGCATACTGCTGAATATATAAATTGTCAAACACATTTTATTAGTCTGACTATTTTAGATTTCATGAGAGCAACTTCATATTAATTCCAAAGTGCCGTGTTTTAGAGATAGTTTGAATAACAGAGAAATTATTGCTGTTGTGGTTTAGGCACTTCTCTAACTCTTCCATGGAGGTCTAGGAGAGTCACAAACCCTTTGGGGCTACAGCAACTCCTTAACATTTTTTCTCCAAGAAGATCTGCAACTTGGAAATAGATGGCATGCTTTGCATGAAAATAGTCCCAGTTAAGACCCTACTAAGTTCAAATAAGGTGTGTAAAAATTTCTTTTAGAAATCATACACAAATGGCTTCTACTGTGAGTTGTGGTTGACTGACAGTGTCCTTGCAAATGAGCAGAGAAGGTGACCACTGTGAATAATGAAAAACTGGTGAGTACAGAAGGCCTTTGAAACTCTCTGAAGAAGGAAAGAATGAGAGATCACCCATGCAAGTTCTGAAGTTCAGCTCCCATGAGGAGACAATGAAACGGTCTCCCATGGATTTGAGCACCAGGAGCCGATGGCAACATCGTTTTCGCTCTCATACCAGCAGAACCTTTAATAAGGACTAAGCCAGTCAACTACCTTTTAATCACTTTCAATATCCAGTTTAACAATTTTACGGATATTAAAGACCTTCAAATAGCAAGCTTAATTTGACACATGGTGAGTTTTACCTTCTTTCAGTTTAAGAAATTTTAAATTTTAAAAAGAGATTTATGACTTTAAAGTAATATACAAATGGTAAAAAGCAAAAAAAAAAAAGATTTAAAAAAACCTTAAATGGAGTGGGATTCCAGATTGGAATATGGATTATTTTTGCTGTAAGATTTGAAAAACAAATATGTAATTAAATTATATACTCATAAGGAATAACTGAAATGAAACTCTTTCTGTATTTCAGGAAGGATGTAGATTTCAATGGATAATTTTTAGACGATAATGAGAAAAACTTTTAAAAAAACAATTTTGCCTGATAGAGCCACTATAGAAAAATGAAATTACCAAAATGGGAATACAAAAGGCAAATCAAGAAAAGGATCTGGACATAGAACAGTTGAGACAAGAAATCTGGAGATTCCCCATAATGAGACTTACAAAGTAGGCTGGTGAAAACTTTGAGGATGCCTATTGAATGCTAAAGATTGATGACAGATCAAATCTTACAATCCCATTGGAATAATTTTAAAGTTAAGATTGTGAAGAGCAAAAAGAAAAGAATATAAATTTTAACAATTTCTTCAAGGATAAACTGTTTGATATTTCTGGTAACTACTAAATACACTTTTTGCTGAGTCAGGAGTGAAAAAAAGTAACTTTCTGGATTGCATATGCGTGAAAATTAGGCTATGGGGAGAACAGTATTTTATTTGTAACTGTAAAAGATGGTGAAAAATTATTACATTAATTTATGCTCAACATGATGAAGGTTGGAAACCAGTTTTTTTTATTATTGTCCTTGTTGCCATTTTATTTTATTTTTTTTTCCTTTTGTTTTTCTATTTTCTGCACTTTTATTTTTCTTTTTTCTAATATTTTTTTTTACCATGATTACTCTAAAACTTCAATGAAATTATTTTAAAATATATTTTAAAAAATCATGCAAAGCCAATTTTGGATGAAACTGGCTATATCTATTATGTAAAACTCGGATAAATTCTTCACAGATATGTAAGCCACCCAGAGTCATTTGGCTAAGCTGGGCAGTTATAGAAATGAATGAATGAATGAATGAATGAATGAATGAATGAATGAATTTATAAGTTGGTAATTATGGTGACCCCTTGGTTATAACTTTAAACTTTCCAAAGCAGCAGGATATGGAACATCTATTAATTTCTTCTCCAGGCATTTCCTCTCCTTGTCCTTCTTCCAACTTCACATGTTTGGTTGAAGTATATGAATTTCAGAATAAAAGTGACAAGTTCTCCAATTTTACTTTCAACCATAGAATATTTGTAGGCCAACAAGACCCATACAAATTTTCCTCCTTCCTTTCCCATCAACTTTTCCCAGCTGTTCTGGCATACTCCGGTAAGATTGGATACAGAAACATCTTGAAAGAAAATATAACATATTTTTTCTACTTTGCATCTTCAATATCTGAATTTGCAGTTTGCCATTTCCACATGCCAACCTCATCTGTTAAGGCCACATGGTTATGCATGAATTCATGATGAGATAATAAGAGAAGAGAAAGATAAACCACAATACAATATACATATAAATGTTGTTAGAAAGATCAAATTTCACTGTCATATCTACAAAGAGGACAATATTGCTGGTAATAGGAGTCTTGGGTGTTTTTGGCCTAATTTCTCTAATGAACGTACTATATATTTGAGAACAAGCTACTAATTTATCCCATCTTATGTCAATAATGTTATACGTGTTCCCCCACCCAAAGTCTTCCTCCATAAGCACTGATCATCCTGTGATGATTTAAAGTGTTTAGATATTAAATCAAACCAAAACATGTTAAATAGCTCTTGCTTAGGGATACCTGATGCTAGCAATTTCTTTATAGAGTTAAAGCATATTAAAGCAAATTCAGCACAAAGAGATTTAAAATAGACCTTTTGCCATAATGCAGTAATGCTATTCATTCATATATGATCAAGAAAACAATGCAGTGGTGTTGAAAAGTCCCTACAGCACCATAAACAAAACAAAACAAAACAAAACACAGCAAGTTATTAGTCACTTATCATATTATTCTGGGAGTATTCAGGCAGTCCATTTGCATCTACCAATATCTGACTATATACCCTATCACTACAATTATATTTAGACCATTAGTAATATTTCAAGTTATTTATCTCTCCCATAAAGTCCTTTATTGAATGAAAACAAGTTTGTTTACAAAGACATTGGACAGTGTGATGCTTTATAGCTTTGTAGCTGCCGGTTGCTGGTTTTTTTCATTAAGATATATACAGAGACCTAAACATTTCCTTTTATCTCAGGATTGGTGCCAAGGGTGAAAGTTGCTTTGTTTTGGAATCATCAGTGAAAAAATAAACAAAACAAAGCTTTCCTTTGGTTGGCAAAGAATTGACTTCAGCAAGTTGAATTCAGCCAGTTGGTGGATATGATTAATTGGCCATGGCCAATCCTGGCAAGTATCCTATATGCTATGCATGTGAATGGAATGAGACCTTGACAGACAGGTGATATGCACACATTGTTCATTTTCCTTTCTTCTGTCTATTACTGATTATATTCTTTTGGGGGTGGGTTAAAAGTTTGCATTGGTATTTTTATAGTTAAGGAATATGGGATTGTTTGCATTTTGTGTGTATTTTTTTTAAATGAAGTAAACTAAGCAAATGTAAAAGTGTATGAATATGATAAATTCATACCAGAAATGGCTGAGTTGCACTCCAGACAAAGGTGATATATGATATAAGGAGACAGAATAATAGGGAGCAGTCTTCTAGTTTAAGCCCCTGCTCAAGCAGGAGACCATGGATTTTTCTGGATAGATGGCTGTCTCTTAAAAACCTCCAGTGATGGAGCACTGACAACTTCTGGAGGCAAGCCATTCCATTTTTTAATTGTTCCTACTGCCAGGAAATTTCTCCTTAGTTTGGATCCCTCTAATGATTTTCTACCCATTACTTCTTGTCTTGCCTTAAGGTGCTTTGGAGAAGTGGTTGACTCCTTTTCTCTGTGACAGCCCTTCAAGTACAGATTCCCACTTTGTCTAAACATGCCCCCAAACACAAAGATGTTTAATTCCCTGTTGAATTTGAAAACTTCCTAGTCTAGGCAATCTCAGGAAACCTCAGCAAAAGAAGGGTAAAGATTATGCATATTTGACCAAAAAGGAACAGGTGTTTCACCTGTAAAATAAGTCATTGAAACATGTATACCCATATACCCCAAGTGAGCATAAAGGGGCTTCTATGGCTTTAAGGCTCTCAGTAAAATACTAATTAAGAAATGGGGCTAAAAACCTCCAGCCAGGTTAACATGTGCCTGTAACACATACAAATACTACTCTTTGTGAATTAGAAAAGGCCAATATTCATATGCCACCAAACCACTATCACTTTTTCTAAAACAGGCAATGTAATTGGCTCCTAATTGCAGACACCAAAAGATGTAAGGGAACTATGGATATGTATAGAATGTTTTTAGGAAGGTGATTTTTTTTTAAAGGAATGGGCTTCAGTGCAAAATTTAGTGCTCTTGCTGTAAACTGAAGTTAATCAGATTAATATTTTGGTACCTATTGCATTGTGACATTAAGCAAAAAGAAAAAACCACTGAGCAGGTTTTTGTGACTTTATAGCAGTGTTCTGCCATCTCATGTTCTCTGAATGTGTTGGACTTCACCTTCTATAAATTTCAGCCAGTTAAAGAGAAAGGATTTATTTCTGAATAAACAAGTTGAAGACAAGGCTAGAAGAATCTTCTCAGCTTCAGTGCAAAAGTTCTGAACAAATCATATTTTCACTTTCTGGCCTATATAATTTATAATACATATATATGAAAAAATATAGGATTGCATGCTGCAAACAGAGTTGGAAGGGACATTGTAGTCTAACCCAAGCAGGAGACCCTACACCATTTCTGACAAATGGCAGTCCAATCTCTTCTTGAAAGTCTCAAGTGATGATACTCCCACAACTTCTGAGGGCAAACTGTTCCATTGGTTGATTGTTCTCACTGTCAGAAAGTTTCCCCTTATTTTCAGGTTAAATCTATCTTTGTTCAGTTTCCATCCATTATTCCTTGTCCAGCGTATAAGTGCTTTAGAAAATAGCTTGACTCCTTCCTCTCTGTGGCAGCCCCTCATATATTGAAACACTACTATCATGTCTCTCCTGGTCCTCCTGTTCACTAGGCTAGCCAAGCTCAGTTCCTGTAACTGTTCTTCATATGTTTTAGTCTCCAGTCCCCTAATCATCCTGGTTGCTCTTCTCTGTACTTTTTCTAGAGTCTCAACATCTTTTTTATAATGTCAACACTTTGGCTCCACAAATGTACAAAAAAATCAGCTTCCTTATGTCTATGAATTGGGAAGCCTAATTTTCCCATTTTCTAATTATTTCTCCAAATAGTAGAAAAGTGAGATGAATAGAGGATTTATTGAACACTTTTATTAGATGTACTTGTCCTGTTCAATTTAATAAAGGAAAAGAAAGAAAGGAAGTAAGGAAGAAAAAAGAAAGGAAAGAAAGAAAGGAAAAGAAAGGAAAGAGAGAGGGGGGAGAAAGAAAGAAAGAGAGAGAGAGAGAGAAATGAAAAGAAAGAAAGAAAGAAAGAAAGAGAAAGAAAGAAAGAGAAAGAAAGAAAGAGAGAAGAAAAATGAAACAAAAGTGCACATCTCTGTTTTTAAATGGAGGAAGCAAAACCATTCCTGTTTTCTCATTTGAAATGAGAGTTAGGCTTTGTGTATATGGGGAGGCTATCTGGTTGGCCCAGCATGCTAATCATTTGAGTGAAGGTCAGGAGTTCTGCCTATAACTCAAGTAATGCCCATGGATGCCCAGATCTAATTTCTTTTTATTGCTACAGCACTAGCTGCACTGATAAATAGCATCATATTTTCTTGTTTTCAGCAAAAGGGCTTGGAGAGGACTCTGGCTCTAAAGCAGCCATCTATAAGTTGGTGCCTTCGAGAAACATTGTGATTTTAACTGTCAGAAATCCTTAGATATATTCTTCATTAAATGAAAGTTGATATACCAGTCATAAAAATAGTACCTTTTATCTCATTGTGAGTGTGCTAGAGCAGTCTGCCCTCAGTTGGGTGTCTTTCAAATTATTAGAAAATTAACATGGGTAATGCACACAAGGTTGTACCTGCATATGCCAGTCACTCCCTGGATTTTCAGATTAGAGGAAGCATGCAGGCCAGTCTGTTCAGCCAGCAAAATATAGCTTGAGATTTAGTTAATATTCTCATGTTCATTCAATTTTTGCCTTGCCAATTAGTACATATGCTACTGCATATAATCAGGGAGCAAACCCCATACTCACTTGCAATTATGTCACCCAGTTGGGTGATGAAATGTCTGCAGTCAAACAAACAACTTTAGCATCAAGAATGCCATGATACATAAACACATTTTTAAAAGGTTCTCTATTTTATTGTCTACAGCAATAAATTATTGGGAGACCATGCAAATCTTTTAAATAAATGAATAAAAGAATTAATACAGCCCTATGTGGCCAAGAGATCAAGATATTGATCAGCCCAACTGTTAGTTGATTTATAATTCAGCATGTATGCTGAGTAGCACCAAGAGATGAACAAATGTACAATATGCATTTTCTTTAAGTTGGATGTGTGGTAGGATTTACAGCTTTGAAATTGGCTTGGAATCTGAAGCCACCATTACAGGAGTCCTCATGAAGCCCACACTTTGTGGAGAAGATGCCACACTCTTATTCTATCCTGAAATGCTCAGTTGGTTTGCCTTCAGCTATTTCAGAATGAATTCTGAAAAGGAATTACTCAGAGTGGTAGAATGATTCAAATGACCTTGACTTCATATAGATGAAGTCATATTATAACATAGGTGGACAGGATTCTAAGTTTTTGAAAGTTCCTGGGAAATGTTAAAAATTGCATTAGTTCTCATCAATTCCCTGCTCCCTCATGGAAGAAGACCCCTAATCTGCCACAACTACACAAAAGAATCCAATGTCAGAATGATACTTGTATGTCTTCCAAGGTACTTTGTACAAATACTGTGAAGGTTATGACTAGTACAAGGGTGTCAAACTCACGTTGTTATGGCAATATCATGTGACATATTGGGACTTTTTTCCCCTTTGCTAAACTGGGCATGGCTGTGGCCAGCACATGATGCATCCGCCCATGGGCAGGAAGTTTGACAGTTCTGCACTAGTAGATATATCAGTTATAACAATGGAGCTAACATATGTGACTTGTCCAATCATGTTCCTCAATGGTGGAGGATTTTAAAGTCCCTCCTCTGAGACGGGATGAAATAGAACTATTACCTAGTAAAAAGAAGCAGTTATGAAGTATGAAGATGCTCCATCCCTTTAATTTTACAGCATCTTCTCCCTTTCTTCAGTTGTGAGATCTGCAGCTTAGGAAAAGCTATCTCTTTTAAGATTCTCCAAAAAAATTTATTCTGATGTTTTGCAATATGTATTTGCATAACACATAGGATCTTAGTACTTTTCTTTTAAGATAAGCTATGTTATGGAACATATAGAAAAGAGTAGGGAAGAAACATGGAAAAGAAATTGGAGACAGGAGATCAGAAAAAATAAAAATAAATCTAATTCAGTTTGGTTTACGCCAACACCATTCACATTAATTTCCATGACATTCTATCCTTGCAGACCATTCTTGTTTTCAACAGATCCACCTACTGCTTAATCACTGCAAATTGGTCTTTAAATGTTTTGCTTCTCCCATTTTCTGAAACTCATCAATAGCAACCAGACATAAATTTCTCAGCCTTCCCTTTCAACCTACTCGCTGTTCCTTCACATTTTACTAGAAAGCACTAAAAAGCAGTATCTATTTAAAATTGGTAATAAGGTAGGCAATGAAGAGTAATAATACGGATGAGCAAACTGCATCTTGATCAGCCTATTTCTCTCAATCTCATTTCAAAAGCCTTGATAGTAGGCTTCTCAAATCTGACAGGAGTCTTCATTTACTTCTTTACCAAGAGTCAATTGGACAGTAGAAAAAAGGGAGAGAAAGTGGTTTTGTGGTAGGGCAGGGGTGTCAAACTTGTGGCCCGCAGGCTGGATATGACACAAGCTGGCCGCACCCAGGCCCAGTTTACCAAAGGGGAAAAAAGTCACGATTCATCATGTGATGATACAGTGACGACCGTGGGTTTGACACCCCTGTGGTAGGGGATCAAGGAGTAGCCAAAATTGCTAAAACACATAAACATTGCAAGGAGTTAAATTTCCTTCACAATGAGATGTTGAGATGCAATTTCTTTCAGAGTACTCTTTGGAGAATGTGCACCATATATTTATTTTAAAAATGTTTATCTCTAAACACCAGATCAAAATCCACTAAATATTTCCCATTGAATTATCTCTTCATAATGGCAACATATGTCTCCAGTGAGGTGGAAAGAAAAGTAAGTAAAATGAAGGCATTATAAAACTCAGCTTTGGATGGGCACTTCCTTCTGTTTTGAACTACAAAGTTTGTTTTCCCCGTCCTACTTTTAAAAGATATATTTGGACTAATATCATGCAAAATGATCTGAAAACAGATCTGTGGAATTGCTCAAACTGTCCATGTTTAATTCTATTGAAACATTGGTTTAAGGATCACCATTTAAATGAAATTATACATATAAGTCTGAAGAAGAAAGGAAGCATGAGCAGTAAGTAAAGGGCAATAAAAGAAGAAAATATAAAGTTATCTTGTAAAGTAGAAGCAAATCAATGGCTTTGCTTAATGTGCAATTTTATAATTTTACAACAGGTTCTACTTCAGACAGTGGTCAGCTTAATGGTAGACTTGTGCAACATTTTTAAAAACCAGGCCTTGTATACAATCAACATATTGTCAGTTTATGTTATTTATTCAGTGGTAGGATTCAGCCAGTTCTCACCACTTTGGGAAAAATGGTTGTTAACTTTTAGAGCAGTTTGGTGAACTGGTTGTTGGAAGAAATCATTAGGGCAGAGAACCGGTTATTAAATTATTTGAATCCCACCACTGTATTTATTTATAATTTTTCTATATTGCTTTTCACTTTACAAAATCCTCACAGTCTGCTCAAAACAAACTAAACAGAACACAAAGCAGAAAAATGACACCACAATAAAAATAGCATTAGTTTATGTTAGTAAAATACTATACCTAATGTCATGCCCCTGGTGGAGACCGACTCTAAGGGAAAGGAGGAACAGCCAACAGGGAGTGGAAGTGTGGCTCCGGAGGTTGTGGAGGAGGCTGGGGAAGGGCAGAGGCCAGCTGAGAGGGCAGAGGAGGACCCAGACCCATCCCCTATCCATCCTAGGCACGCAGGGAGGAGAGGATCAGGGAAAAACGTGGTCTACTCAGGAGAAGAGAGCCATGATCCTCTTCATGGGTTGCTGGTGTGAGATCTGCATAAGAGTTTAGACCTACATGCTAGCAAATTTTATTTATTTATTTATTGATTGATTGATTGATTTGATTTGTCAATTGTTTACAAGATAATAAGTATAAGTGTATACATAGTTATGAATACATGAAATGGGTACATATAAGAAAAATAAAAGAAACAATAGGACAGGGACGGTAGGCGCGTTGGTGCGCTTATGCACGCCCCCTAGACACCTCTTAGGAAAGGGGTGAGGTCAATAGTAGACAGTCTAAGGTTAAAGTTTTTGGGGTTTGGGGAAGAAACTACAGAGTTGGGTAGAGTATTCCAGACATTGACTGCTCTGTTGCTGAAGTTGTATTTCCTGCAATCAAGTTTGGTGCGGTTAACCTTGAGTTTGCATCTGTTGTGTGCTCTTGTGTTGTTATGGTTGAAGCTGAAGTATTCATTGACAAGTAGGACATTGCAATGTATGATTTTATATACCATGCTTAAATCAGACCGAAGACGGTGTAATTCAAGGTTTTCTAGTTCTAGAATTTCAAGTCTGGTGGCATAAGGTAGTCTACAATGAGTAGAGGAGTGGAAAACTCTTCTTGTGAAATATTTCTGGACGTTCTCAATTGTGCTAATATCAGATACGTAATGTGGGTTCCAGACTGATGAGCTGTATTCAAGTATTGGTCTAGCAAATGTTTTGTATGCTCTAGTTAGTAGTGTGATATTACCAGAGAAAAAGCTACGTAGGATTAGGTTAACAACTCATAATGCCTTTTTGGCTATGTAGTTGCAGTGGGCTCTAGCACTTAGTTCATTAGAGGTGAGTATTCCAAGGTCCTTTACAGAGCTTGGATCATCAACAAGATCTTGACTATTCAGCTTGTATTTTATTTTCTGGTTATTTTTTTGTGAATATGTAAGACAGAGCATTTATTTGTTGAGATTTGAAGTTGCCATTTGTTTGACCATTCTGATACATAGTCAAGATCTTTTTTTTTTTTTGAAAACAGTTTTATTGGTTTTATTAACAAACAAACAAAAACAGACAAAACATAAAAGCATCAGCTCTCTACCATACAAACAGTGTGTCGGTTGGTTCATCAGTTTTGTGCATCCATTTCATAGTCTCAATTACGATTATGTTACATAATAGCTCTTATTTTCAATTCTAACTTATATATCCTCATATCATTGTTAAGAAAAATCATTTGACTATACTTTTATTCATTCATACTTTATGAGATAACTATAATTTAAGTAATTTATTCTATAACAAATCATATAATCATGCCAATTCTATCCTAAAAAAAAAAACACTTTATAGATATAGTATCTAATAACAAAAGAAAAAGAAAAAACAAGAATATTCCTTATTATCTAAAATTCTAAGTATTCTATTGTCATATTTCATCATCTAACCATTGATAGAAAAGGTCCCAAATTTTATAAAATTGTTTATCTTCTTGCTCTCTAATTTCAAATGTCAATCTACTCATCTCAGCACATCCCAATATTTTCTTAATAATTTCTTCCTGCGATGGAATTTTCTCATTTTTCCAATTTTTAGCAAATACAATTCTAGCCGCAGTTAATACATTTACAATCAGATATTTCAAATCTTTACTGTATACATCTGGTAGAATTCCCAATAAAAAAAGCTCCAGTTTCAAGTCTATATGCTTCTTTGTCATTTTTTCCAGCCACATGCGGATTTTAGTCCGGTATTTTCTAGCGTCCTCACAAGTCCACCTCATATGGTAATATGAGCCAGGTATCTGATGACATTTCCAACATTTTTCAGATTTATTCTTAAACATTCTTGCTATCCTTGTTGGGGGAAAATGCCACCTGTAAAACATCTTATACAAGTTTTCTTTATAAGCTGTAGACATTGTCATTTTATAATTTTGCAACCATAGTTTCTGCCATTTCTCTAAATCAATCCCATATCCAAAATTCCTCCCCCAAGCAATCATAGTTTCTTTAACTTGTTCTTCCTCTAGCTTAATTTCCAATAAATAACCATATAATTTTTTAATTACCTTTTCATCAGTACCCATCAAGATCTTATCTAAATCAGTCTGTTTATCATAAAATCCCTCTGTTTTGGAATCCTCATCATACCTTGAGTGTATTTGCACATATGAAAACCAATTCATCTTTATACCTTGTTCCTCTAGATTTTGTATCGATTTAAGTTCACCCTTTTCATCTAATAATTCCCCATATCTAACTGTTTGTTCCTTCTTGTAAATTATAGGATAAGAAAATGCTTCTATCGTCGTTCTATGGTCCTAGAACACTGCCTTGGGGGACACCACTATTGACAGGTACAGAATTTGATAGGACGCTCCCAATTTTGACCATTTGTTGTCTGTTTGACAGGAATGCTTCTATCCAGTTATGCAGTTGTCCAGAGATACCATAGGATTTTATTTTTAGGAGTAGTTTGTCGTGTACCACTGAATCAAAGGCTTTACAGAAGTCTATGTAGATTGCGTCTATTGCTTTGCCCTGATTGAGTTTTGTTGTCCATATGTTTTTGCAGTGTAAGAGTTGCAGATTACAGGACAGTTTTTTTCTGAAACCAAATTGTTTATTGGAGAGTAGGTTGTTTGTCTCTAAGTGGAGGATGATGGATTGGTTAATAATTGATTCCATGACTTTACAGGTGATGCAGCATAAGGAGATTGGTCTGTAATTTTCAATTAGGCTGGGATCTCCCTTTTTGAAGATGGGGATGACCGTGGCTTGGGACCATAGGTTAGGCAAGGAGCTGGTCCTGAAAGATTTTTCAAAGATTATGCTTAGAGGTTTGGCTATGGCAGTGGGTAGCTTTTTAAAGAAGTAGGCACATATTCCATCCGGTCCAATAGATAGAGATAGTTTTAGATTGCGTAGTGCTTTGTCAACATTGTCTTCTGTAAAATCGATATGTATTAGATCATTGTAGTTATCTGTGGTTCGGCTAGGAAATACTGGGCATGATCCATCCATTGTTGTTTACAAATACTGAGCCGAAAAATGTGTTAAAGATGTTGGCTTTAATGGTGTCGTCGTTGCAGTCTTTACCACTAGGTCCTATCAGGGGTGGGATGGACCTTGAGTCTTTTAGTTTGTTGTTTACAAAATTGTAAAAAGCACAGGTGGAATTGGTGCTTAGAAGGTTTTCCTCCTGTTTAATGTGACAATTGGTGCATTTGGTCTTTATCTGGTGGCATAAATTTTTGTATTAGCTTTTGAAATTGGCAACATGACCAGATTTGTTTTTCTGCCAGAGTGATCTCTTTTTGGATTGAAGTTTCCTTATTGTTATGGGTAATCTGTTTTTTTGTTTTGTTTTGGGAGTTGTTGTTGGTACATATAGTTTGATGACTCTTTTGACGTCAAGTAAAAATATGTTGTAATGGTCTTCAACAGTATTGCATCCAGTGAATAGAGATTGCCAATCAAGGGATGAGAGATCGTTGTCTATAAGATCATAGTTGCCTCTTTTGAAGTTATAATTGGGGATTATGTCATTGTGGTGGTTTTTGTGTGGACGTATGTTGAGACAAAAGTCAATCATATTGTGGTCACTGCTGGAAAAGGGTTCTTTAGTTTGTATTCCGTAAATTAAATTCAAACTATTGCAGAAGATGAGATCGAGATGAGATTCTGGAGACAAGCGTGTTTTTTTCCTGGATAAGGTTTATCTTGGTTGGCATTCTTCCAACTGACTGTACCTGGTTATTTTCTTGAAGTTTGTAATTAATTATCCTGGTCTGCCATGGAACTTTCTTCAGTGCGGTTTGTTTTTTGTTTTTTGCTTCGTTATCTGCTATTTGAGTGGGAACTGTATTTCTTTTGTTTGGAATGTTATTTTGAAAATAGTTTAAACTCCAACTGTGAAAACTTGAACATTGAAGCCAAGTTGAAGGCATTAAAGGACTTTTATTTACATTTTGGTTTTTGTTATATTTGTGGTGCATGCCTGGTCATCACACCTAACAACAGAGATAGAAAGATGTACAAGCTCAGATATATGCTGATCTTATTACAGTACTTTGATCACTGGAAGTGAAGAAGATTCCCTTTTTGAGGAAGGCAAAGATAAAAGGGCAAAAGTGGTTTAATATTTATCCCCTCCCCCATCCATTTTTACATCATCTGGTGTGATTGTTGATATTAAGCCTTATTCCCCTTTTATCTCTTGCTGCTGATTATGTCTTTCTGCTCTACCATTCAGTGGCCAGTTGGATGCCAATAGGTTCTTTAGGACTAAAGTCAGTTAATACAAACATAGAGCAAAGAGCTCAAAAATTTATTCAAGTGATATAAATTACAAGAGAGTCTACTGAAATTCTCCTCTGCTAGCAGGAATGGAGCACTTTTCTGGTTAGGTCTGTGCTGAAGTTTCCATTGTAACCTGAATTCTGTTACTTTAAATATTATTTCAGACATGAAGAAGGTTGATCAAATCTGGCACAAGATAAGATTATTAATGATTAAGCAGAAGAAATACCAGAGTGCAAAGGTACATAAGGAATACAACACGGAGTGCTATAGGATAATATGAAGTTTATATTAAGATACCAGGAGATCATACCACCACAGCTTTCCACCTGAATACTGTATTTACTTCCTGCTTTTGTTGACGTTTTGTTCTAGTTTGCCACTTAATTGTCTTTAATAATTGCTGATATTTAATAAAGACACATTAAGCTATATATTTTGCTAGTGTTGCATGCCTGCAAACTCTACTGTAGACATGGGTTATTCTCAGTTAATGGAATTGACAAGAGAGCTGAAAGAAAGAAGTCAGGCATCCTTGATGTATTTCAGAGAATCAATTGTTTCAAAGACTTTTGGACCAAATGGAACATTTGTCATCCTTTTGGGGTCAATATCCTTTTGAGGTTAATCAAGTATATCAATACCTATCTTTTTCTGAATACCTTTTATTACATTTATAGCTTACTATTCCTCTTTAAATACAGTAGTGCTTAAAAGTCTGTAAACTTTTTTGAATTTTCAACATTTCTGCATACATTTGTTCTAAAACGTATCTCCACATATCCTAAGACTACATAAAGAGACCCCAATTAAACAAATGAGTCAAAATGTTATATTTGTTGATTATTTTATTCTGAAAATTCAAAAGGTTCACAAATTTTAAGTACCATTGAATATGATTTTTGTTCTTCTCTCATTTTATAAGGTGTGTGTGTGTGTGTGTGTGTTTGTGGAGAGAGAGACAGAGAGTAGCAAAAGCCAAGGACTGAATAAAGAATTTAGATGGTGGTTGTCAGCCTCTGAGTGCTGTATTTGGGATGGAGAGTTTGGTTGGAACGCTAACAGTGGTCTTCCCAATCATAAGCAGTATTTCCATAATAAGTTCATCTTAGATACTGTTAACAGATGGACCTTAAGTAATATTGTACATGTTAGGTAACCCTAAAGCATCTGTCAATATTGATATGCAAAATCTGGAAATTGGAACCAACCCTGCTTTATTTTATCTATTTATCATATTTATATACCACCATTTCAAAGAAATTGAGTCTGGACAGCATACCTATTTTAAACAATTTGTAAATGTTACAAAACATAAATTGTTATTATAAAAATACTAAAAAGAGTTAGAAGACCACTGATGCATTACTCAATGCCAATACTTCATTAAATCCTTCTCTCTGTGATAACCACCAAGTTTTAAGCAACTTCCAGCAGGATGTTCAAAGGGAGAAAATCTCATTTCAGGCAGGATGATGTTCCACAGACCAGGGGCCACATTTGACAGGAACCAGGAAATGAACTTTTTCTGCCTTAGCAAATGGGGCCCAGAGCATGCATCATCTGGCAGACTAGATGGGACAAGCAGAAATAATCAGGAAGATATTCAAATAGTTACTTGTTTCAAATGCCTGTTCATGCCAGTGGGTAATGATGGCTTTTCCAGATTTAACCAATGTAATTAGCTTTATACATCCAATTCTATTACAGTCTCTTTAAATAAGCATGTCATTTGAATTCCATCATAAGGTTTAATTCAGAAATGAATCTGTGCAGGGTTATGGGCCATATGCATGTGAAGGTCAGTGGTATGATGTCCACAGTACCCATAAGATACCCTTGTCCTGAACATCTGCTGCTAATGAACTAGTTGTTATAGTTCACCACACTGCTATCATAGTCACTTTGACTTGCAAGATAGCCTTATCAGGTAGACCAGACAGGAAACATGAACACATGAGGTAATTCTGCCTTATTGTAAAGCTATATTAACATAATCTTCGAAGTCTGAAAGTCCAATTCTCCCCATCTCCTTTATACCCTGAAAAATTAAGGAGGATCTTCTCTGAGCCTCTTGCTCCCACCTACTATCCAGCTGCAGTCTATGATGCCACTTATCTGACCATTCCCTAGGCAGCATCTCTGGGCTCTGTCTGCCAAGGTTATTCCCACATTTCATTTTGCAGGGTGACTGCCTATGTTGGTTCCTGCAGTTCCTTGACAACTTTGTAAAAATTGGTTTGCCACTGCCCCTCTCTTAGGTCTGAGAGAGAGTGTGTATAACTAGGCCAAAATCACCCAGCTGGTTTCATCCCAAAGGCAAGACTAGAACTCAAATTGCCCCAGTTTCATCTCCACTGCATATAAAACTCTTTGTCCTTTGAGTCTCTAACATCAAGTAAATGAATCAGTGTCAACGAATATTATAAAATACTAGGTTTATCTAAAGCATGTTATAGTGCCCATATGTATTAACAATATGCATGAACAGTTTCTATTTATAATTAATTAGACCATATGAATCAATAAGTTGCATTTAAGCATATCTGCCTTCATGTTGATGGATAGGTTGTTTGAAATAAGAAAGGCACTTAATGCAATGCATTACATCAATAAGAACATGTTATAGGAGCATTGCAACCTCTAAAGTGACCTGTGATTTTAAAGATGCTTGTTTCAAGTAAGAAAACTTTTGAAAGCTTAGGTTTGTCTTAATGGAATCTGTGCCTACATAGACACAGGCTTTTCAGCAGCTGCCTAAAATCAAACATGACTCTTTTACCAGCAATATTCTTACAGAGGCCTGTGTAGCAAGTTTTATTGAGAAGAATTGGATGTGGTTGCAAATATTGCAGCAAATGGATGAACTTACCCCCATGTGTCTTAAAGCAGAGGTTTTCTGTTTTTATTTCTATACATTCAGTGCTGCTTTGTGGAGCTAGATTCTCCACATTAATAATAGACAAGTTGCAGTTGGCACTGAACAGGACTGTCTTTGGACTCTTTACTAATCTTGGTTCCAACACTTACAAAGCTTTTTTTTACAGAATTTCTTAAAACTTTTTAAAGTTTTAATTCCTCACTGAATTTATCATTTGCCCCTGACATAGAGTCACAGGTCTGGAAGGGATCTTGGAGATCTTCTAGTGCAACTGCCTGCCCAAGGCAGAAGTCATTATATAAATGGTTGTCCAGTCTATTCATGAAAATGTCCAACAATGGGGCACCCACAACTCCAACAGGTCTGGTGTTTGATTGATTTCATTGTCAGGAAATTGCTCATTTCTAGGGTCAATCTTCTTCTGATGAGCTTCCACCCATTGCTTCTTATCCTACTCTCAAGTCTATGGAGAATAAATTAGCATCCTCTTCCCCATGATAGCCCTTCAGTTATTGGAAGACTGCTACCATGTGTCCCGAGTCTTCTCTTCTAAACATAACCTAGTTCCCTTAGCCATTGATCTTATGATTTAGTCTCCTCATCTTTGCTGCTCTGCTCTGAACTTTTCCTAGGGCATCAGCACTTTTGTTTTTGTATCATTGTGACCAGAATTGGACACAGTATTCCAGGTGTAGCCTCAATAGTGCAATATAGAGCAGTCCTATTACTTCGCATAATCTTGATGGCATTTCTCTGTTGATGCAGTCTAGGACTGTGTTGGGCTTTTTGGCAACTGAAGCACACTGCTGACTGACAATTCAGCAGTGATCCACCAGGTCTCCAAGATTCCTCTCACAAGGCAGTAGAGTCAGGCACTGCCTATTCTATATGTTTTCGAGATTCGCAGTCATGGTTGTCCCAAAGGTGCCTTTTCAAGAGGCAACTGGACTTTCTTGTTTTTCTCTTTGAAGATGTTTCACTTCCCATCTAAGAAGTTTCTTCACCTTTGGCTGGATAATGATAAATGGAACAATTTATATTTCTTGGAGACAGCTGGTCATTTGCATTCTTTTAAAGAGTTGTTGAGGCCACTTGAAGGTTTTTCTGTGCCCTCAGGGTCACCTGATTAATGCAAATGGATGTGGAACCTTCTTGGAACTGCTGAGAGGACTGTGCTGTGGAGCTGTGCCCCCTGCAGGATGTTCCTCTCTGCCCTGTGTTCCCTCACTGTTGAACACAGACACAGGCCATTGGGGATGAGCTTGCGCCATCTGCATCTCAAACCAAAGCACAAATGGTTCCTGCAGTCAGCAACTTTTCCTTCTGGAAATCCATTCACATTGCCACACCATTTGAAGGGTGTTCATCCCGAAGTGCATAGCTAAATGTATGCAAATGCAAATGACCACCTGTCTGCAAGGAATATAAATCCTTCCATTCCCCACCATCCAGTCAGGTCTGAAAAAGCATCTTGGATGAGAAGTGAAACATCTTCAAAGAAAAACAAGGAAGTCCAGTTGTCTCTTGAAAAAGCACCTTTGGGTGCCTATTCTATACCTATGCATTTGGTTTTTCCTGCCTAAGTCCAGGACCTTACTTTTTAGTTTGTTAAGATCCTTCTGAATTTTGATCTAATCTATATCATTTATGAAAATAATTGAAGATTGCTGGGACCAAGGTGTTCAAATTAATCAATAATTTTCTAGTTTCCAAAGTTAGACAAAAATCCAGGTAATTACATTTTCTAGAGTTATATTCTATTCACATATTTTAGAATTGTGCCAGCTCATTTCGCTGCTAATGGTTCATCCGAGAGCAAGAAAAAACAGTTACAATATAGAGGTGTATACTGTTCCAACTTCACAAGAGTTCAAGGAAAATGAAGAAAAGTGTTCTCATAAATAGGTTTCTCAATTGAATACAGGTAGACTTTGACTTATGATCACAATTGAGCCCAAAATTTATGTTATTAAGTGAGACAGTTAAGTGAATTTTGCCCCATTTTACAGCCTTTCTTGCCAGTTGTTATGTGAATCACTGCAGTTGTTAAGCGAATCTGGCTTCCCCATTGACTTTGTCAAAAGGTTGCAAAGGGTGATCACATGATCCCAGGACACTGCAATGGTCATAAATATGAGTCAGTTGGTAAGCATCTGCATTTTGATCACATTACCATCAGGATGCTGCAACAGTCTTATGTGTGAGAAACGATCATTTTTCCAGTGCTGTTGTAACTTAAAATGGTCACTACATGAACGGTTGTAAGTCAAGGACTACCAGTAGATTGTATATGTGCTGGAATTCCTGTATGGGTGAACTTAACTTTTCTTATAACACATTCTAAAAATCCGAGCTCTAACTTTCTCTTTTTTGAGAATAAACATTTCCAGTCACAATAGCAAAGAAGGAAGGCTGGCATTTGTTTCCAAATAATGTCCATTTTAAGTCTAAACTCATTTGAAAGCTCCATGTATTGGTAGTTAAGAATGACACAGCAACAAATCATATTCATTTCTAGTATGTCCTCTTTGATTGAAACAAACTCTTGTTTGGAAATCCTATACTGGCACCAAGATGAGTCATACATGGCAGCCATTTAGAGTTCAATATCTTTCTCCTATTTCCAAAGAACTGCCAATCTCTGTACTTGACTGGTGAATTGTGTCTGATTTGGCACATTGTAGCATAAACAGTTCCAGCTTCATAAATCACATTAAGTACAAATCTGCATAATGGCTTTATTAGGGATGTTTCAGCCCAGATTTCAGAGTCCTAGCTGGTACATAGCTAGGATTTATGTACAATGAGCAGCTCTAACATCAGAACTGCTTAACAAAAATGGAATAATCTAGGAGTTAATGATAAGTTCTATAGATAAGTTCTAATACTGTCCCCAACTGTTGCAAACATAAGAGTCGCTTCATCTTTATAGAATCATAGAATTTAGAAGGGGTTAAAGACGTTTAGTACTTAGGAATAGCACTTAGACTCATAAACTGTTCCATAGTGCTTTACAGCACTGAGTGGTTTACAATGTCATCATCTGGCTTTTCATTTTACTGACCTCAGAAGGATGGAATGCTGAGTGAACCTCAAGCCCCATCAGGGTTGAACCTCTGGCTGTGGGCAGAGTTAGCCTGCAATACTGCATTCTAACCACTGTCCCACCAAGACTCTTTAGTTCATTTCCTTGCAGGGAATCTAAGGCTAGAGATGGCTTGTGCTTAAAGATGACCATCAGTAAAAGTCTGAATTATCTGTAGACACAATTATGCAGTTTTATCATCCAAATTTCCATTTGTTGTAAGAGGACTTTTCTGTTCCTCTAACTGAAATCAGTCATTATTTTATGAGATAAGAGAGATCAGGTTTCCTCATTTTCTGAGGGCAGTTTTGAAGAACATTGTCTTTTCTGCCTGCACCTTGATCCACATTAATTCCAGCCATGTAATCAGCCCATCAGCTTGAGCACAGGCTATGATTAATCACTCCTGATACAAAGATTGAGTTCAGACTCCTCAATAAGTTATAAAGTTACTTGTTTAATTATGCTTCAGTGCGTTCCATGACTCCAGCCGTAGTACTTTTTAAATTAAAAATTTATAACTTAGTGTTCAGCAAACTCAATAAATTGTATTTCATTTTGTAAACTGTGAACATAGCAATGTGTGAATCAAATCAAAACCTTTTATTAAGAATAAACTATCTAAGATATGTTTAATATGGTCTCTCTTAATTTTCAGTTGTGGGCACCTGCTTTTTTAAAAATATGAATAACTGTGCGGGTCTGTTTCATATATAATAATTTAGAGAAAAATGTGAGGGAAATGAAACTGATCTGGGGTCTACACAAATTTTAGGAGTGTCCCCATAAACATGCCTTTTTTCTGTGATTTCTTTGACTGGATAATTGAAGCCCTGCTCCATTTTTCATGTATTCTATCCATCCAATTCTATCCAATGACACACATAAGAACAGGTGATGCTTTGATCACACAGTTGTGGCCACAGCCTCCACTTTTTTTGATCTCTCTCTGGAAGAATTATTAGGATGATTACAGACTCACAGTGCAAAGAGCTGAAAAATAATGAGCCACCAATTGTATTAAGAAACATTTTATTAACAAAACGGTAAATTCCACTTGCTTAGCATTTCCAATAATGGATAAATTGGCCTTGCAACAATTAAAAAAAATTGTAAATATCTATCACAGAAAGCACTATAAGGTTAAGGGCTTCTGACCTTTTTTAATATTTTGGGAATGAATAATTTCACATATTCTTTTAGTGTTTTGTTAAAAAAAAGACAACACAATACAGTAATAAAAAAAACCAACCCATAGCCATCTCATCCCAGCAAAATCCTAGGCATGTTTATGTAGAAGTAGTCCCAATGACTTAAATAGGACTGATCCCTTCCCCCCTAATTATGCATAGGATTGCAGCGTTAGTCAAACAAATTAGATTATTATAGAGATGGTATTAATGAATTTGTTATACGATTTTGAAAAAAAAGTGTTTTAATATAGCTACTGCAAATATTTGATAAATGCGAACACTTTTTGCTCATTATTAAATCACAAAATCAACAAGGTAGAACAGGAGTAACTTCCCCAAAACAAGTTGAAATCCTTGCTAGAAGTAGCAATCTCCCATCACTTACTCCTTAAAGTAAGTATGTAAGTGCTTGGGGGGAAAAGTTGGGTAACAAAGTGAGTATATGAAGTCACATATGAACCTCACCATCAGTGAATACCAAAGCTTAAATTCCCTCTGTCTCCTGATTATGAATATCCATTTTTCACTGATGGCTTGCCAGGTTTCTGCCATGGTTATAATGGAGGATGAACCTATTCCTGCCCTCCCCTCAGCAAAAGGTGGTAGATACAAGAACAATTGGCCAAACAATTTCAGATTATCTTGAGCACAATATAGCCTTTAGATAGTCATATGCATCATCCTTTCTTCTCTCATAAGCCCTTGATACAAAGCACATTATACAAACCATTTTGCAGTGTTCTACTGTATTTCTAAAGTATTGCTCTGTTGAACACTAGTTCCAAGTCTTTTGCCATAAGAGCAGCAAACAGCATACAAGAAAATACAGTGTCTTATTGGTTAAAGCTAATTTTGAATTCCTTTTTCCAGTCTGTAAAGTGTGAACAATTCTATTCCTCCCAGGAGACCTTCTAGGATAAGGCGAATTTCCTACTGAACTATCTTTCCATTAATGTACTTGTATCTCTCTAAGTAAGATACTACAGAATGACATATCATTGGGAACCCAGTGCAGCAATCACTTTGTTGTTGTTGTTAAAAAACAAACTTGCAAATCTGTAACATAAGCATGTATATAAACCAGAATGTTTGTCATGTTTCTACATATATCTTTGCAGAGAATCTTAAGAGAAGTTTTTTTTTTTTTACCAAACCATTGTACCCGTTACCTTGGAAGAAAATCTATTCAAGCTCAGGGTAAGAACCGGGTAACTAAAAACAAGTTAAAAGGAGAATCATTCCTCATTTGACAAAAGGTGCAACTTTTGTTCTTGTTTTGTAGAGTTATGTTAAGAACATTATTATTTTTCCCAACTTGGGGTTGCTTTACTGAGAGGCGCTAGAGTATTTTAAAGGGCAGATTTCTGAATTTCTTTACCAACCAACTATCTAATGGTATACTACAAACAAAAAGCAAATGATAATAAAGGTTTAGATGAAAAATATCATGGAATTCAACCTTCTTCTCAATTCCTGGCCAAGTAGCCAGAAAGCTGAACTAGAGTGTAAAGGTCACTTAAATCAGCAGTGCTGGATTCAATGGGGAAGGAGGAGAAAGGAGCTGAAATCACATAACTGTGATCAGTCTTGCTAATGTATCATATGAGAGGATAGACAATTGGAGAAGAAAATTATGAAGTTTATATCTATATATATTTGCTTTCTAAAGTCCACTTCTTTCATACAAACTACTAAAACTGAACTGCAAAAGAAGAGAGGCTGTACAAGTTAAGAAGAAAATTAGCTGACTCTTATATACATTCATACACATCCTGTTTAGTATATTTACTACACTGTAAATTAAAATCAAACCCAGGAAGGAAGGGAAGAAGGAAGGGAGGGAGGAAGGAAGACAAGAAGGGAATAAAAAGTGTGGCAGTTTCTCATGGCTGTAAAAGTAAACAGAAATGTTGGTTGCTCCAGATGTCATAAAACATTCTATACCTAGCAACACTTAGAACATTGAGTTTACCAAAAATGGTTGAAGAGCAGATATAGTTTGCATTTTCTATACAACAGGCTAGAAAACATCACTTATCACAGTCCAGAAAGCACATATAGATGTGTTTTTAATATAAACATAGGTAATAACATACTAAGCGTGCATGATTTCTTAAATTCCAATGATCGCATCTATGCCCTCAGTTTAGGATTTGTTGGTTAACGGTGTGTGAAAATAAGCCTTATATTTCATGTATTTTGTTTATTTGTTTATTGTTATTTTTGAAAATAAGGCCGCTATATATTTTTTTCCTCACAACCAGAATGGGGCTTTTTTTTTTTCAAAAATGTTTTCTTTTTCTGTTTTTAAATGTGGTTTATTCAGAAAAGCCAGCACTTTACTTCAAACCCAAGCTCCAATCATTGTTTGTTGCACCAGGTAGCAAGCTCAGTTTCAACCTTTGCTTCTTGAGGGCTTGTGTCGAATGGCAAAGTCTTGTCAGGTAATCAGATTGATTTACTCCTTAGGAAAGTGCTAGCACTTTGGCTAAATGCAATCTCATAGGTAGCTTCCTTACTGTGGGTGTGTGCATGATTTCATCTTTTATTTCTTTCAGTTTGTCACAATTTGTTGTGCTGGGTGATGTTTTGGAGTAATACTCTTTGCCTTATGAGTGTGCAGTAGTACCAACATCTTCTTCAGAAACATTCCAGCAACATAAAGATGGCAGAGTAAATGAAAACACTGTGAACGTAAGGGGGTTTACTGACTCCCGTTTCAGAGGAACCAGTGTATGAAATGCTTATTTCATTTTGTCATTCCTTGTTTTGTTAAAAAGTCTTTCCTTTCTATTTGCATTCCCCATATTCCTTTCCCCATTTTTTAAATTTTGTATGTGCTTCATAAAAAGTAAAGTAAATAAGTTTTGTTTTATGTCTCAGATAAAATGAAGACTATTTCTATACAATTGTTCTTTCCAGTTGTTGGGATCAGACATAGTACTCCTTATCCTTGTTTTTCTTATTTTTGCTGGAACTTTTAGAGCTGTTGGGTTGCTTTTCCTTAATCACAGCCCCGTTGGACTGTGCTGAGTTACTGATGTAGTTTCGACTCTCATCAACATGATAGGAGCCTTCATCTCGGTTCCTGTACTTGTACATAGCGTAGAGGAGGATGAGAATGCAAAGAGCAGCTGCTGCTACAATCCCAACCACCATGCCAGTAGTGCTGCTGGATTCCCGAACCACCTCTTCTGAACTTGGGTATCCTCCCCGTCCTGGTTTGGTGGGACTTGCTGTAAAGAGATGAGCGGGGAAAAACATTTATGTAATGCAAAGTAGAAAATCACCTAGACATTTTCTAACTGTAACACTATTACAGAAAGCTGGTTTCACTTTAGGATTCTGGAATCAATCCAGGAATGTTGAGCAAATCAGTTTCTCTCCCCACCATTCCCCAAGGAACTATTTGGTACAGAGAATCAACTTTACATTATGCTGATCTGACAACCTAGAACCTTCTGTTTAGAAAAGGCATTTATAGCAGTCTTTCCAAAACTGCACAATTTCATTATGCTAGTAGGGAACAAATATTAGATTCTGCAATTCTATTGCATATCATCTCTGACGTTTATTAAAAAATAAACATCTTGAAATCAGTAAAATAACTACTAAATTATGAATGCTTATACATTTAAAGCATTTATTACTGGTAGAAATATAACATATGAGGAATAAATATTCCACCACAGCATCTACTTAGCCTACAAGGTATATCTGGGCAGATTAAACCTATGAATCCACTGGTATACAAAACAAAATGTAAATTTTTGATATATGTCTCATATTCCTTTCCTACATGTTGTGGAGAGTAATCTGCCATTTTGATACAGTTTAATGTGTTATTGTATTGATAGTCTTTGTTAGTATCCATAGAGGGGAAAATGGATAAACTGTATAATTGTATAAAAAGAGAAACTGAACAGGAATTTTGAAGATAGATAGATAAATAGAGATAGATAGATATAGATTAGATATAGATATATTCAACATATGTAGCAGTGGTGGGATTCAATTTTTTTTACTACCAGTTCTGTGGGCATGGTGTGGCTTGGTGGGCGTGGCTTGGTGGGCATGGCAGGGGAAGGATACTGTAAAATCCCCATTCTCTCCCCACCCCACACCTAATGTGCTTTCCAGTTGTGTTCTCCTGTACAAGGCAGCCGATCAGCTGGGACTCAGGAGACAGAGAATAGATGGAGGCGGGGCCAGTCAGAGGTGGTATTCCAAACTACTCAAAATTTCCACTACCGGTTCTCCGAACTACTTAAAATTTCTGTTACTGGTTCTCCAGAACTGGTCAGAACCTGATGAATACCACCTCTGGTATGTATGTATGTATGTATGTATGTATGTATGTATGTATGTATGTATGTATGTATTTTTTGAAAAAACACAAGAAAACTAAGAAATGAAAGTAGATAGGGGCAGGTAAAGAGTAAGAATGGACTGGAAAAGGTGAAAAGATGATAAAGAAGCATGTGCATCACACATTTTAGGAAGGAAAAGAGACAGGAAACCCTTGAAAGAAAGGGCAGACCCAACCAAAACATTTCTGGTGAAGCAAAGGGGTTCCATCAAAGAGGAAAAGTGTAAGAGATTAAACACAGCAGTGCATAAGGGGGAGGAAGACGATGGACCAGTGCTAAGAAATAAGCAAGTAAGCCCAATAAATGTTGGGGCAAGGGAGGCAATTTTAGAATTTAGAAGGTGAACTACATGAGGAAACTTCCAATATTATTTTCAGCACTGAGGAAAGCCACAACAGCAGCAACAGTAGACAACTGCATACACTTTGCTACTACTATCACTATCTGTTTCTCCTCTTTCTATTCCCTTCTTCCATCTTCTAAATATTCAGCATGAAGAATAGCCACTGTTTTCATTCCAAGTCTCAAACTCTCTTGTTCTCTGCTCTTCTTTGCTTTAGATATTTAATGAACACGAGTATTAAAGGTATTTCTTTAAACATTCAGCTCTGACATGCATTTTGCCTTGCACTTGTGTTTTGCCCTGTCCCCCTGTCCTGTCCAGAAGAGATCCATGAGTCTTATTTAAAATGTCTTCAAATGCTCAGTAGGATAGTAACAGGTGACAGGGCCCTCCTGGTGATACTTTTCTGGAGATGCCATTTATGAATCCCCAACAAGAAGTCAAGATAATTATAAAGAAAGCTTTGGCTGAAGAAGCAGTTTGACATCTACTTCAGCTTCGTAAGTTTCCCAACAACATGCTTAGGTGATTATCTACTTTGAGTCTACATAGATTTTTCTCAGGTTTTCTCTTCTAGGTTTTTCTAGCCAGCAAACTCTAGGCTTCCATTTCTAAGCTTAGGAAGGACTAGGGTGGTTAGAAACACAACTTCTTTTAATTTAATTCTTAATTCTGTGCCCAGTATTATGTGGAAATTCATCTGAGCTGGATATGTCAACAATTTTTTTATAATTCACTGTGACAGGATAACTCTATAGGAATAGCTATAGAAAATGAAAACAGGAGATTTATCATGCTGAATGTGATTCTGGAAATTACTTTCTTTTCAAGGAAGAATGGAACATGCTGAAAAGAGATGATGCTACCTGACAGGCTAAATATCATATTTTGAAAGTAGGCATTTTATGCAAATACTGTCAATTAGATTTCTATTAATTGGCAGTAAAAAAAAACCTTTGAAATTTCTTTTACAGTAAAATGTTTCACTGAATACCAGGTATACAGATATAAAACAGAAAAATCTTAATTTTTCTTACAAATAATGTGAAACTGCTGGCATTGTTTCACTTTAAGCAACATTTCATAATCATCTCACTCCATCTGTTTCAAGAAGACAGAACCACTTAATTAACTTGAAGCTGTTCCTGGCATTGTCAGAGTAGTAGCTTCTAATATTGGCTGTGGGAAATGGGGTGGAAACTGCAATGAAGACAGTTTTATTTTCTTCATTGCTTTAATAAAAAAAATATTTTTTCAGTATTATCAGTATTGGTTGTTTTTCACAACAACATATCTAATATAAAGAACATGCCAGAAATACTAAATGAATATAAACATGATTGGAAATTTTCAGAGAAAATAAAAGTTATTTAGTTCATAGTTTATTTTATTATCATCTATGTTCTATAGATGGCATTTTGTACCAGTGTGGCTGGCAAGGATATTTAAAGGCAAATCAGCTAAATGCTGGAAGTGCCACCAGATACCTGGGTCATATTATCATATGTGGTGGCATGCTCAAAAGTAAAAAAATACTGGACAAAAATACATATGTGGTTGGAAAAAATGATAAAACAACATATTGATTTAAAACCAGAAATATTTCTATTGGGGATTCTACCAGAAAAATACAGTAAGGAAAATGCATATTCATATATTAACTGCTGCCAGAACTGTGTTTGTACAAAATTGGAAGAGTGAAGAGATACCCACAGATGAGAATGTGATTAGGAAAATATTAGAATGTGTGGAAACTAATAGATTAATGCTGGCAATTAAGGAGAAAGAGCAAACTGAATACTATATGGTATGGGATCTATTTTATCAATGGTTAAATAATAAAAATGGAAGTTAGAAACAGGGAAACAAAATTAAAAGATATGCTAAAAGAGATAGGTAAATATTATAACTATAACTACCATGTTGAGTATTATTATGTTAACATTGTAGAATTAATATGTGGAACATTATTATGTTAAATATTGCAGAATTAATATTAAATGTAACAAAGGATGTTGCAATTCTGATTATTGTTTAATTGTACCCAGACAATACACTGTTCAACTGAAGATGGAACGATTATATTAGAAATAAAAATTATATTAAATTATATATAATTTAAAGGGAGAACTATTCAAGTGTCTGATTGTATTTCGGGCAAAATGCTTAGAAGATAAACTGGAATTTCCTAATTTTTAAGGCACAGATGTATGTGTATGTGAACACACACACACACACACACACACACACACACACACACTGTATCGCTCTATTCTGATATTCTTGAGGAAGATATTCCCATTATGCTCTATTCATATCTACAGAATTAAATTAAATTTTAAAGAGAGGTGCAGAGTTTTTGTAAGCAATCTTGCAAATAGTCATGCCCATGATGGGAGAATGGTTATGGTCTAAACCAGTCAGAGTGTGAAAAGAACATTGCACCACAATGCACATTGCATTGTGATAAGAGCCCTCACTTTCCTGTACATACATTGTGACAATGCATGCCATTTCAAAGGGGGCAGAGCAGTTGCAAATGCCCCTACTGAAAAGATTGAAAAATATAGTTGCCATAAATAATAAGATACATAGTACATAAAGAAGAAAGTAGTCTCTTTAGTGCCAGTTATGTCACTTGGGGTTTTTCTTCATGTGTCTGAAATAAACTGTAAATGTTATTTACATCAGTTTTTCAACATTCATGATAATTCAGTGCTACAGTAAGTCTACACTTATATTATCTAACCAGGTGTGCCAAACTCACGGCCCACAGGCTGGCCTGTCTCACACGCTGGCCATGCCCACCCCAGTTAACCATCCCTGGTTAAAAGGCTGCTACAAACTAATTAATTTTGATAAACATGAGCCTTGCCAAAACTGTGCAAGGCTGCCAAGAATAACAGATAAGGTTATCTAGAAATATTTTATAACACAAGAGTCTTCAAATACCACCTCAGATAATGCAATGTTCATGAGGCTTGAGTTTCAAAATGTCTTTGCTTTCTGCAAAGAGTGATTCACAGCTGGTTTTTATCTTCTTGAAGGAGGGGCCATTATCTTGCAGCTTTACTCCTGAGTTGCCTGTGCTACTGCAGCTGCTCTTTCCTGTGAGCAGCCCTGCAAGCACGCGCACTTGGCACAGGCTCCTCGGGAACCTTCTTATTGCTGCTGCCAGCCCCCACAATCTCTGAAGGCAGCAGTCCACTCCCTAATGGTCCTGGCTCCTCATCTGAGTCCTCGTTCTCCTCAGCTGTCCACACCTGCTGCTGGCTAACCACAATAATACCTGAATGTTTAACTTCAATTAATGCACTGTAACCAAAGTAATATAGTCTACTTTGGTTTTCTACTTGATTTAACTGTTACAGCTTTTCCTGAGAAATATGAAGAATTGTAATTGATAATTATTTTGTAATTTGGATGATAGGAGATGTTCGCAAAATAATTCTCATAGTTTCCTGAATGCAAAGATATTTTCAGACCATGAAAACTTATTCCTTAAAAGGATTGCTGCTAATTTCCTGACAGCAATTCAATGAAAAATGAGCAATGTCTGCCAACATAGCTTTATTACTCTGGGGGTAAAAAAAAACACTCTTTAAAAGAATGCATTATTGTATGTTGAAAAGAAACCCAAATAATAGCAGTATCTTATTACTGTCGAAGCAATGGCAGATGAAAAACTGATAACTAGTCCAGTTCTATAGATTTAAGACAATAAAATGAACAGATTGGAAATAATCTCTTGTGACTGTGATAGAACGGAACACCTGCAAGTACTAAAGCTATTTGTATGGCTGTGTGGATGGTTTGGCTGAGGGTAAGTGGAAAGTCATACAATTTAGTTTCTGAGAGTCGAATGAAAATATTATTAAGCAGACATTCTGTCTACAATGCACTATTTTGCACATATTTTGCAGTGAGATGGGTATGCTGTCCTTGTTTTCCTTCAGTGTTCTCTCTCCACTGACCCCTGTTACGCAACCTTTTGAATTGTATCATAGACCCTATTGATTTTTGTATTCCTGTTTGCATTTCTGCAGCCGTGAAAAATTTATGCAGAACAATCACACTTGTTTAGATTTTTCCATGACATATTACAGGCTTATTATAATTCTTGGCAGTTCTTTCAGGAGAAAGAGAAAAAAAAAAGACTATTGCCAGTGTCCATTGTTCATTAATGCTGTGAAAAGAAAATGGGAATTGCAGATTCCTGGAGTGTTTGAGAATTGAGATTAGCAAAAGCTTTTATTAACAAAAATACAGTTTAAGATCTTTTCTTGGTTCATATTCATGCTTTTGCATATATCAAATGGAAATGGGGGGATTAGAAAATTATTCACAGGATTACATACATTTGCTCTGCCTATTTACTCATCAACTCTTACATGGAGGTAGGAGTGGAATTGCTTATTAGTATAGACTCTGGTAGGCTTTCAATCTGGGAACAGCTGGAAACCAAAAAGCTCTCTGAGATGTATCACCTTATCTAAATTTCATTTCATCTGGACAGTTATACTCCAGACTTCTTAGCATTACATGTCTACAATATATATCCTCTGATGATTTTGCCTTTATACTGTTACTGAAATCTTTAAATGGAGTTGTGGGAAATTATGATATTAGATAGATTTAAGTCTTATGATATGGAATTATTCCTTACCTTAAAAAAAAAAGGAACTAGGATGTACAAAATCTATTTGTGATTTGAAGCAAGAGTCTACCATACTACTATAGACAGGACACAAAGTAGAGACTGCAGAGAGGCCTCAGAGACAATTCCACACATAGTGGCAGAGTGTACCATGCAGGCAGTTACAGCATAACCAAGTAATTGGCATTGTCTACAGGAATATCTGTTCTGTGTATGGGCTAGACCAGGAGTGTCAAACTCGAGGACTGCAGGGCAGGTCTGGCCTGCGGAGTGGTTAGATCTGGCCCACGGGAACAGTGAAGGACCAGCTCACAGTGCCTCTGTGAGCAGCCCTCCTGAGCTCCATTTTGGACTGCGACAGCCTCCTGTAACCCTTTGCCAGTGAAAACAGAGGTTGGGATGGCCACACATGTCCCTCCCAAGCTCTGTTTTCTCTGGCAGAGCACTTGGGCTGCCACAGGTGCCCCCAACACAAGTGATGTCGAGCTGGCCACACCCCCGAGGTCAAACACAATCATGAGGCAGCCCTCAGTGACATTGAGTTTGACAACCCCTGAGCTAGACCATCCCAAGTCCAGATGGGAGATTCCATAGAAAGTTATTAAGAGTAAAAGTGCTATGATCTGTGAGGCTTTCGGATACAGACAGACTGGTACTGGCCAAACAACCAGAAATAATAAGAGTAAACAAGAAGCAAAAGATGGGGCACTGTGAGATGCCCATTTACTGCTTGTGCTGGTATATTTTGAGCCAGTTGCAGCTTCTTGAGTGATACTCCCTGGAAGGTGCAATGATTGTCTGCAACTGCTTTTTTCAGCCCTGAATAGCAGCATGCAAAATTGGAGATGTGCATGATCAAGAATGTGGAATGCATTGGGAAAATGCATAGTGACCATAGAGCACACTGGAAATTGCTTGAAAATAAATGTGTTGTATGGTAAAGCATTGTAGTTACAGCAACTTTTGCTTTTGTGGGAACTTTAACTTGCTAAAGAGGGAAATTGTTGTATATTTAATTGGTGAAGATAAAGGAAGAACTGAATTCAATTCCCTTCTACTCTTCTTTCCTAGCATAACAGGTAAGTAGTAGGAACTATGCCTTTTTAAGGACATTGTGTGTGGACAGACCATTTGGTAAATCTCCTGTTTTCTTAAGATAAACAGACA